>NC_035442.2:171886242-172186242 GCF_002127325.2 Helianthus annuus | reverse complement strand
GCATTACCATGTTGGTAAAAGTCCTAAGGTTCTTAGAAACCAAGTTTGGGGGTTTACGGGTCGAGAAAAGTAGCCGAAACATCGCGTACAAGTTCAGGGGTCAAAGCTGCCAATGTGTGAAAGTTGTTTGGCTGAACCAGGGGTCAGGCGACCCGCCTGGGAAAGCCCAAGCGGGCCGCGTGGGTTGCCCAGCGACAGAAATTCGATTTTGGGTCAGTTTGAGTCCGAAATTGAGTTGGTTACAGTTGTTTGCACCTCCAATTAACCCAATAGCATGCCATGCATGCCTACCACTACAGTAACCTCGAAAATTCTGATTTAAATCAAGTTTTGATCACATTTCTTGGACATTTTCAATTGATCAAGAACACATTCTCTCAAGAGCTCTCAAGAACTCTCAAGGCAAGCTTTCTGGAGGAAATCTGATCAACAAGGCCGACTTCTAGTGTTCATTAAACATCTATAGGACCTTTGTAAGCCTTCAATTCGTTCTTTAATCCGTTTTTGCTTTGATTATTAGTAAAAGTCAAACTGGGTGTTCATAACCTTTGACTTTCCGATTAAACGGTTTTCTTTCAGTCATTTCTCGAATTGAAACTTGTTATAGATTGGTATTTATGTGGGAAACAAACCCTCTAAAGGGTACTACCTGATTCCCACTACATGCATGCTAAATGTCGAGTCAAACCTAATTCTAAAAAGTCAACAGAAGCGATTTTTGTGAAAAATGACATGATTAATGATATAGATGACATGCAACCTGATTGATCATTAAAAATGACTTGTAATACATATAAGAATGTGTTCTAATCATCATCAACTCGACGATCTATAGTATAGCCACGAATCGGAACCGAAAGTCTTGTAAAACGGTTATTTCGTAGACTATCGATTCGGATTCGTACATGCATGTTCGAGATCTGTATTGGAAAGTACTTTTGACTATTTTTATTTTAGATGAACTTTCTGGAATTTTCTTTGATTGAGTCTATGCTTAGTCTATTCGAATGCATGTTTCCGGTTTATGCATAAAGTTGACTATTTTGCCCTTTTTGATTTAAAGCGGGATTTTTGGAAAAGTAAAAGAGTAGAGATCTTTATTTTGATTATATAAACTTGCACCGAAAATTTCGGATCAGTTGGTGGTCCAGATTGTGAGTTATGGCCATTAGCGTAAACTATATTATAAATTTACATAAATGGTCCTTTTCGCGTAGAACCCGTTTCTGGCCACGTTTTGATACGAAACTTTTTACCAACTGATGTATTATAATATTCTGGGAATTTTGATGATTTTTAATTGATTTTTGGCTGAACGGATCCTAGATCGCCTAGTCACTTCGGCTTATGTCGGTTTTGACCGTTTTAGCCATAAAATGAGTTTTACACATTCTTTTGACCCGAAACCTTTTTCTACTGATTTTATATGATGAATAAATTATTTTAAGTATTCTGGAAATATGAAAATCTCAGATTTTATTTGAAAACCCGAAAACGCCCTTAAATCGCATATTTAGCGTTTTAAGCGCATAGTAAGCGTTATACTTGTTTTAAACATATAAGACCTATACCTACTGATGTGTTTAGCATATTTTCATATAAAAACAGTAAGTATAATATTTTGAACTCAGGTTTCCAGTTTTGGCATTTTTAGCCCTTGTGAAATTACTAAATTGCCCCTACGGTGCATAGTTTGGTTTTAAATGATAAATTTGACATATGGGTCATACCCTACTGATATAATATGTTATATTAAGTATATTTACTGTATGAACCAGACCCGAAACTCAGATTGCTAATTTTACCCTTTTATTTTCTTTTAAATGACCAAAATGCCCTTCTAAGGCATAAATTGAGTTTAAAATTATCCCGGGCAATATAGAACATAACTTACTGATATAGTATCATATTTTGAGCATATTACATCAGGGAACTTGCATTTGAATCATTTGTCTACCCGTATCGCCCTATTCGCGTTCGGTTCGGTTTACGTAACTAGTTTGCGTAAATTGACCAAAACGGGTCAAACGATATCGTTTTTACTTCAAAATCCAGAATGTATTTAGTATACCCATATTATACAAGTATTCAACTTGTCGGGTCTAAATCACATTCTACCCGGTCTTTCGCTTAATCGTGCGTAAACCGTATCATTCCTAAAACTAACCGGTCAAAGCTTAAGCTTAAATAAAAGGCCGTTAGGAATCTAATAGGTTAATTATAAACCTTTGTTCCAGATTAGGAAGCCCGGTAAAAGCTACCAACACTTATCGTTTGTGACTTATACTTGCTCAGGTAAATACATTTTGACTTATTTTCCCTATACGGGCTTGGGGTACGGTATTTAAAATACCGCTTGATCGGGCGCACAAGTCCTGCGCCCTATGGGTGTACAGTCTTGAATAGCTTGTGTGATTTCGTTTAAACAGTCTTGTCTTACTTAAAGGCTTTGGGGGGTTATTGACCATGTCCCGGATATCCTTGGCATTTTCTTACGAGATGGCCACGACCAGAGCACGGGGTGTAGGCGTACACCCGTCGTGTATAACTCTTTAATGTGGTGTGTCAATTAAATCTCTAGCCCGGACAGTAGATCCCGGGCCACCAGAGATATAAGTGCATGTAATTCGTTCACAAGTTTATATTATATAATTATCCCAAGTTAATAAAATATTTATGCCTTGTGCATTTAAACAAATTTTCAATCATTTTCAAAATGAGTCAGTCGATTTGTATTTACCAGTGTAAACTGACGTATTTTTCCCAAAAGATTAAGTGCAGGTACTATACGGAAATAGGCTGGCTGTTTCCTAGAGAGCGTCCACAATAGTCTCGCAAACTCGGACGACATTTATCTGTTGAACTATTTATTTCTATTTTTATTTGATCCGCCTGTGGATCCATTTCAACTACTGTGATATTTATTAATACACTTTATTTAAAAGTTGAAATGTTTCTATTCTGCTTCCGCTGTGCATTATTATATTGTGTTGATTGTCTATGACGATGCCAACTACGTCACTGTACCCCACACCGGGCCCACCGGTGACACGTGGAAATGGGGGTGTGACAGGTTGGTATCAGAGCCAACGCTGAGTGAATTAAACACTAGTCTTTTGTGTTTAATCTCAGTTACACAATTGCACATTCCTCGATTTTCGAGTCTAGACAAAGAACTTAGGAAATGTTCAACTTTTCGTTTAATTTATTTTTATTATTATTATGCATTGTCTTATATATATTGTTGTGCAACTTGTTTGATTTTTGACAGGATCACTATGCCGCCAAGAATGAGAGGTCGAGGAGGATTTGCTACTACCCACGACCATGAGGCAGGGCCCTCACATAGGCGAGCACCATCCGCCACACACAACACAGCCGCCAACGACCTTTGGAGGTCTTTCGCCGAGCCTGCTAGACACTCGGTATCCGCCAGCACTTCACCGTCTTTACCCCACTCGTATGGGCCCCACTCGGAGAACGGGCCCCATGGTTCGCATGGATCGTACATACCATTGCACCAGTCACCGCAGCAGTATCCAGCGCCAGCCTACCAGGGTTTATATAACCCTAATGCTTATGTGGAGGAGCCAGTGGGCCACAACCCACTCGGGCCGGAGGATCATTTTCAGGGAGAGCACGAGATGGACGTAGACGAGGATACGGACCCGTCGCTACCACCATCAGGTACGCCTAACCATCCGATTGAGATATCGGATGGGTCGCCATTTAGGGGATCACCCTATAATGGTGGGGACAGCTTTCAGGAGAGGTTTAAGCAGCATGATTGGTACTTCACCCCTAGCCACAACTCTCCGATGCTCCAATCACTCCATGGTACTCCGATGCTCCAATCGCTCCATGGTTCGCCGGTGCACTCGCAGCACCACTCGCAGCAGCAGCAGCTCCAGCAGCAGCCGCCTCTACCGCAGGACCTATCTGAGGCCCTGTGGCGTGACGTGATCACTCCGTCACCACCGCCGCCACCAGTCTTACCTCCTCCGCCTCAGAGGCCTAGGAGGAATGCGCGCATGTCTACGCACGGAGGGATTCGCATAGGCACCCCTCCACGTGTTAGTAGCAGCCGCTACACGTCTCTACCCGGGGAGTCCGAGACAGGGGAGTCTCAGCATCCCGTATCGGAGGTTACTTCTGTTCCGATCCCGCCTCTGCCGCCGCAGAATTTTGGAGAGCCGATTCCGACTTATGCTAGTGCCGCTCAGTTCAACCCGTTCGAGCATGTATTCCCTCAGGGTTATGATTACACGGGAGACCCTTATTGGCAAGCTGTGAACTACAGCTCACTCCCACCTAGTGGTCCATTGGGAGACACTTGGGCCGCTGGGCAGTCTACTTTTGGTTACCCTCCGGGTTACCAGCAGCCACCGCAGCCGCAGCCTTACCAGCCGCCGCAGCCGCAGCACTACCAGCCACCACCACCGGCGCCTATGATGTCGCCACCGCAGGTTCAGGAGATCCTGCATGGGATTGATAGCATGCGACGGGAGATGCAAAATGATCGCCGTCACAACCGTGGCATGTTCCAGAAGGTATTCGATTTGCTCAAGGGTAAGAGCAAGAAGGATCGTTGAATCCTTCGATTATTATTTCATGTACTCATGTCCCTGCGTGGACATTTATTCCAGTACTCTACCCCTGCGTGGGTATATCTATCTTATTCTACCCCTACGTGGGTATGCTATTCTGTTGACCCCTGCGTGGGTTTGCTTTATTTTGTTTTGTTATTGTTGTTACTTGTTTAGCCCCTGCGCGGGCCTGTTATTCATGTTATCCATGTTATTTCAAAGTCCCGTTTAGGGCAATTATGTACTAGTATTTTATTGGAAATTTAAATGGTTAATTTGAAATTATCATTTTATTTATATGCATGAATAATATTAAAATAATGGAAAATATCAATTTTTAATTGATTTGCCATTTTATAAGAATCTTAGTAAGGTATAACCTAGCCTGAATGCCTTATTAATAGGCCTGGCCCTGATGGTAAAACCTGGTTGAAAAGATTCAACTCTCTGTTAACATCTGAGAACATGTTAACATTCCTGGCCAAGCGTGATCTG
Source organism: Helianthus annuus (assembly GCF_002127325.2). Taxonomy (NCBI): domain Eukaryota; kingdom Viridiplantae; phylum Streptophyta; class Magnoliopsida; order Asterales; family Asteraceae; genus Helianthus; species Helianthus annuus. The sequence goes on along the minus strand of NC_035442.2, from coordinate 172,181,161 downwards.
TAAAATCACACAAGCCACATTTTTTTTATTACCTACAGATTTTATCTGTATACAAGTCTATTAATGACTTGATACCTACGGGTTATGACTATGTCATATAGTGGCAGTTGTGGTTTATAACTCCCTGCCTAGTAAAGAATTATCTACAGATTATATCTGTATACAAGTCTATTAATGACTTGATACCTACGGGTTATGACTATGTCATATAGTGGCAGTTGTGGTTTATGACTCCCTGCCTAGTAAAGAAATACCTACAGATTTTATCTGTACACAAGTCTGTTAATGGCTTGATACCTACGGGTTATAACTATGTTATATAATGACAGTTGTGGTTTATAACTCTCTGTCTAGTAAAGGATTATTTGTTTAATTATGCAATTTATAATCCTATAAAAATCTAAATTTATAATTTAGTAATTGTCCGTTGTGACTAGGCCTATGGTGCCAATATATATATTTTCATTCCTTGATTGCTAAATAAAAGCCTGAATGAAATTTATTAAATTAACTGCTAAGGTTTTTGATACCATGGTTAATAAATCGTCTAGGACGATAATACTGTTAGGTTCTAAATAAGACCTTGTCCTTTATTGTAGCTTAAAGCTACGATGGCCAAATCGGAAGAAACCAACAGTCATTCTGGGGAACGCTCAGATAATGCAAAGATTCACGTTACCGGTGCAGAATTGCAAGCACTGATAGATAATGCTGTCGCCAAGGCTATGGATAGGCAGTTCAAAGAATCTAGTGGTACTCGGAGTAGGACCCGAACAGAAACGCATGCAAAGCCCAAGACTCATTCTGAGGCTCATAGTAAGCCTCCTTCTAAAAAGAGTGAGCCAAAGAAAGCTGAGGATGATAATCATTCCTCCAACCACAGCAGCGTCCCAAGGCAGGAGATTAAGCTGAAACATGACACGTACAGCAGGTCCTGTACGTACAAGTATTTTGTATCTTGCAAGCCCAGAGATTTCACTGGGGAAAAGGGAGCCGTCGATTGCATGACGTGGATTGACGAGATGGATACTGTGGTTGATATCAGCGGGTGTGCTGATAGGGACGTCGTGAAGTACGTGTCCCAGTCATTCAAAGGAGATGCGTTAGCATGGTGGAAGTCACTCCTACAAGTTGCCGGTAAGGCCACACTGTACGGTTTGTCATGGGAACAGTTTGTGGCCCTGATTAAAGAGAACTTCTGTCCGCAGCACGAGGTCGAGCGAATTGAATCGGATTTTGTATCCTTAGTCATGAAGAACCTCGATTGTCAAGCGTATCTTACTACGTTCAACACGCTGTCTCGTTTAGTGCCTTACTTGGTGACCCCGGAGCCGCGTAGGATTGCTCGATTCATTGGGGGTCTGGCACCGGAGATTAAAGCCAGCGTCAAAGCTTCAAGACCTACTACATTTAGATCCGTAGCGGATCTATCCCTCTCCCTCACTCAAGACGTGGTTAGATTGAGAGCTATGAAGAGCTCTGAGGAGAACAAACGGAAACGTGAGGATGACACCTCACGAAGATCTGAAAAGCGACATAGAGGGAACAACGACCACAGGAAAGGGTCGGGGTCTAGGAAGAATGATCATCAGTCGGGTGAGAAACCCAGATGCAAGATCTGCAGGAGACACCACTTTGGGAGGTGTCGGTTGGAAACGAAATCCCAGTCTTTCGAGAAACGTTGTGGGATCTGCAAGTCCACAGATCATAAAGCTGTGGATTGCAAGAAGATGAAGGATGCAACGTGTTTTGGTTGCAACGAGAAAGGGCACATTCGGCCCAACTGTCCAAAGTTTGCAAAGAAGGCCGAGGAAGGAAAGAAGACTAATGCGAGAGTCTTCAAAATGGACGCAAAGGAAGCAGTCCTTGACGATAACGTCATTACCGGTACGTTTCTTGTAAACGATATTTTTGCTAGAGTTTTGTTTGATTCGGGGGCTGATAAGTCGTTTGTAGATAATAAGTTTTGTAAACTGTTGAACCTTCCTGTTAAAACCTTAAGTGTGAAATATGAGGTGGAATTAGCCGATGGAACCATAGAAACCGCCTCAACTGTTCTAGATGGATGTGTATTATCCATTAGGAATCATTCTTTCCCGTTATCCTTGCTTCCCTTTAAGCTAGCTGGATTCGACATAGTAATAGGCATGGATTGGTTGTCAAGTAACCAAGCCCAGATTCTGTGCAATAGAAAGCAAGTAGTAGTTAAGACTCCGTCTGGTGAGTCACTTACTATTCAAGGAGATACCCAGCATGGATTGCCCGAGCAAGTGTCCATGCTCAAAGCATCCAGATGCATGCAGAAGGGATGTGTCATTTATATGGCACAAGTTACCATAGATGAGCCGAAGCCGAAGATTGAAGATATTCCTGTTATCTCGGAATATCCTGAAGTATTTCCTGAAGAGCTACCCGGGTTGCCACCGGATAGACAAGTAGAGTTTCGGATAGATATCATACCAGGTGCAGCACCTGTAGCAAGAGCACCATACAGATTGGCACCAACGGAGATGAAGGAGTTGAGGACACAGTTGGATGAGCTTTTAGCCAAAGGTTTTATTAGACCTAGCTCGTCTCCTTGGGGGGCGCCAATCTTGTTCGTTAAGAAGAAGGATGGGTCGATGCGTCTGTGCATCGATTATCGTGAGCTTAACAAGGTCACTATCAAGAATCGGTATCCGTTACCCAGGATCGGCGATCTGTTCGATCAGTTGCAAGGAGCAAGTTATTTCTCCAAGATTGACCTAAGGTCAGGGTATCATCAGTTGAAGGTCAAGGATGAAGACGTACACAAGACTGCGTTTAGGACTCGTTATGGACATTACGAGTTCCTAGTGATGCCGTTTGGGCTCACTAACGCACCAGCCGCGTTCATGGATCTCATGAATCGCGTCTGCAAACCTTATTTAGATAAGTTCGTTATCGTCTTTATTGACGACATCCTTATCTACTCGAGGAGCCAAGCTGACCATGAGAAACACCTTCGTTGTATTCTCAAACTTCTGTATCAAGAGAAGCTTTATGCCAAATTCTCGAAGTGTGAATTTTGGCTTCGTGAAGTCCAATTCCTTGGACATGTTGTAAGTGAGCGTGGTATCCAAGTAGATCCCGCTAAAGTAGAAGCAGTCATGAACTGGCAGGAGCCGAAGACTCCTACTGAGATTCGCAGTTTCCTCGGATTGGCAGGATATTATAGGAGATTTATCGAGAACTTTTCAAGGATTGCTGCGCCCCTAACTTCATTGACCCGTAAGAAGATTAAGTTTGATTGGGGCCCTAAGCAGCAGGAATCCTTTGACATTCTGAAGCAGAAGCTGAGCAATGCGCCAGTGTTGACATTGCCCGATGGTATAGATGAATTTGTGGTGTACTGTGACGCATCACACACTGGCATGGGTTGCGTACTCATGCAGAAAGGCAAAGTCATTGCCTACGCTTCTCGCCAGCTAAAGGTGCACGAGAAGAACTACACCACCCACGATTTGGAATTGGGTGCAGTTGTATTTGCTTTGAAGCTATGGAGACATTACTTGTATGGCACCAAGTGCATAATATATTCAGACCACAAGAGTCTTCAGCATCTGTTCAATCAGAAGGAATTGAACATGCGTCAAAGGCGATGGATGGAAACTCTCAATGACTATGATTGCGAGATACGATACCATCCAGGCAAGGCAAATGTGGTTGCCGACGCCTTAAGCAGAAAGGAAAGGGTTAAACCGATCAGAATCAATGCCAAGCGCATTGAGATAAGAAATAACTTGAATGAAAGGGTGTTAGCTGCACAGAAGGAAGCTGTGCTGGAAGCTAACTATCCTGCAGAAAAGTTGGGAGTAACTGAGGAGCAGTTATCCCACGACAAAGATGGAATGTTACGACTAAACGGACGAATATGGGTCCCAGTATATGGAGGACTTCGGGATGTTATCCTCCAGGAGGCCCACAGCTCTAAATACTCCGTCCATCCTGGAGCTGATAAGATGTACCAGGATTTGAAATCAAACTACTGGTGGATTGGTTTGAAAAAGTCCGTGGCCGAGTATGTGGCCAAATGTTTGACTTGTGCGCAAGTCAAGGCTGAGCATCAGAAGCCGTCAGGTTTGCTTCAACAACCTGAAATTCCCAAGTGGAAATGGGAAATGGTGACAATGGATTTTATCACCAAGTTGCCAAAGACGAAAAAGGGAAATGATACCATATGGGTCATAGTTGACAGACTGACTAAGTCAGCTCATTTTCTACCCATCAAGGAGACGTATAGCTCAGATATGTTAGCACAATTATACGTCGATAAGATAGTAGCGCTACATGGTATACCTATATCTATTATCTCTGATAGAGATACTAGATATACGTCACATTTTTGGAAAAGTTTCCAACAGTCGTTGGGCACTCGTTTGAATTTTAGTACGGCTTACCATCCTCAGACCGATGGTCAGAGTGAGCGTACTATTCAAACCTTGGAAGACATGCTTCGTGCATGTGCAATCGACTTAGGTGGTAGTTGGGATAAGCACCTACCACTGATTGAATTCTCCTACAACAACAGCTACCATTCCAGCATAAAGGCTGCGCCTTTTGAGGCCCTATACGGTAGGAAGTGTAGATCACCCATTTGTTGGGCAGAAGTTGGAGATGTCCAGTTGTCTGGACCAGATATCGTCTTTGAGACGACAGACAAGATCGTTCAGATTCGCGATCGTTTGAAAGCTGCCAGGGATAGGCAGAAAAGTTATGCGGATCCTAAGCGCAAAGATTTTCACTTTGATGTGGGTGAAAAAGTGTTGCTTAAAGTATCACCTTGGAAAGGTGTGATGAGATTTGGAAAGAAAGGCAAGCTGAGCCCGAGATATATAGGACCTTTCGAGATAATCGAACGTGTCGGGGCAGTCGCTTACAAGTTAAACTTGCCTGAAGAGCTTAGTGCCATTCATAATGTGTTTCACATCTGTAATTTGAAGAAGTGTTTCGCTGACGATTCACTGGTTATACCGCATACAGATATACACATAGACGAAAGTCTAAAATTTGTGGAAAAACCTTTGTCGATTGAGGATCGACAGGTAAAGAAGCTTCGAAGGAAGCACGTGCCTATTGTAAAGGTCAAATGGGATGCCCGTAGAGGTCCCGAATACACGTGGGAAGTGGAATCCACGATGAAAGATAAATATCCCCATTTGTTTGAATAAATCTCGGGGTCGAGATTTCTTTTAAGGGGGTGAGGATGTAACACCTCGAAAAATTTCGTCCAATAATGTCTTGACACGTGTCATAAGGTTCCGTTATGTGAAAACATACTTTAGAGGGACTAAAAGTGACGAACAGTGAAAACTATGGAACGTAAGGGTCCAAAGTGTCAACAATGGATAAATAGGCTCTATGATAACCCCACATAATGTTTATAACCTTTAACGGATGGTTCATGGATCATACGACGCGGAAATTGCCCAAAAGTGAAGTATTGTAAACTATAGGGGCCAAAAGTGTCAACATGTTCAATTTATACCTCTGAGTGAACTTTTGGCAGACCCGAAGCTTTGTATAGCTAAAATATACTCACTAGAATATGTGGTTAAAATTTCATGAAGTTTCGTCAACGTATGAGAAAGTTATGGCCAAAACCGTACTTAAGGGACTAAAAGCGTCAACGTCGAATTTCAGGGCTTTTCGGTTGAGCGCAAAGTTATCCGAGGGCATTACCATGTTGGTAAAAGTCCTAAGGTTCTTAGAAACCAAGTTTGGGGGTTTACGGGTCGAGAAAAGTAGCCGAAACATCGCGTACAAGTTCAGGGGTCAAAGCTGCCAATGTGTGAAAGTTGTTTGGCTGAACCAGGGGTCAGGCGACCCGCCTGGGAAAGCCCAAGCGGGCCGCGTGGGTTGCCCAGCGACAGAAATTCGATTTTGGGTCAGTTTGAGTCCGAAATTGAGTTGGTTACAGTTGTTTGCACCTCCAATTAACCCAATAGCATGCCATGCATGCCTACCACTACAGTAACCTCGAAAATTCTGATTTAAATCAAGTTTTGATCACATTTCTTGGACATTTGCAATTGATCAAGAACACATTCTCTCAAGAGCTCTCAAGAACTCTCAAGGCAAGCTTTCTGGAGGAAATCTGATCAACAAGGCCGACTTCTAGTGTTCATTAAACATCTATAGGACCTTTGTAAGCCTTCAATTCGTTCTTTAATCCGTTTTTGCTTTGATTATTAGTAAAAGTCAAACTGGGTGTTCATAACCTTTGACTTTCCGATTAAACGGATTTCTTTCAGTCATTTCTCGAATTGAAACTTGTTATAGATTGGTATTTATGTGGGAAACAAACCCTCTAAAGGGTACTACCTGATTCCCACTACATGCATGCTAAATGTCGAGTCAAACCTAATTCTAAAAAGTCAACAGAAGCGATTTTTGTGAAAAATGACATGATTAATGATATAGATGACATGCAACCTGATTGATCATTAAAAATGACTTGTAATACATATAAGAATGTGTTCTAATCATCATCAACTCGACGATCTATAGTATAGCCACGAATCGGAACCGAAAGTCTTGTAAAACGGTTATTTCGTAGACTATCGATTCGGATTCGTACATGCATGTTCGAGATCTGTATTGGAAAGTACTTTTGACTATTTTTATTTTAGATGAACTTTCTGGAATTTTCTTTGATTGAGTCTATGCTTAGTCTATTCGAATGCATGTTTCCGGTTTATGCATAAAGTTGACTATTTTGCCCTTTTTGATTTAAAGCGGGATTTTTGGAAAAGTAAAAGAGTAGAGATCTTTATTTTGATTATATAAACTTGCACCGAAAATTTCGGATCAGTTGGTGGTCCAGATTGTGAGTTATGGCCATTAGCGTAAACTATATTATAAATTTACATAAATGGTCCTTTTCGCGTAGAACCCGTTTCTGGCCACGTTTTGATACGAAACTTTTTACCAACTGATGTATTATAATATTCTGGGAATTTTGATGATTTTTAATTGATTTTTGGCTGAACGGATCCTAGATCGCCTAGTCACTTCGGCTTATGTCGGTTTTGACCGTTTTAGCCATAAAATGAGTTTTACACATTCTTTTGACCCGAAACCTTTTTCTACTGATTTTATATGATGAATAAATTATTTTAAGTATTCTGGAAATATGAAAATCTCAGATTTTATTTGAAAACCCGAAAACGCCCTTAAATCGCATATTTAGCGTTTTAAGCGCATAGTAAGCGTTATACTTGTTTTAAACATATAAGACCTATACCTACTGATGTGTTTAGCATATTTTCATATAAAAACAGTAAGTATAATATTTTGAACTCAGGTTTCCAGTTTTGGCATTTTTAGCCCTTGTGAAATTACTAAATTGCCCCTACGGTGCATAGTTTGGTTTTAAATGATAAATTTGACATATGGGTCATACCTGTAACACCCCGTGTTTTCCAAAAGTCAAAGTCAAAGTCAAGTGTTGACTGTTATTGGAATTAAAGATTAATAAAGATTAATTTCATTTTAGTTTCATTTTGATGTTCATGTTATTTGGAGTAAGTGTTGTATAATCAAACTAATCGACCGATAATCGAACTGTGAATCAACGATCGACTGTGAATAATAGGAAGTAACAATGCAATAAAGCTAGTCAATCAATAATCAAGCTAGTCAAATCAATCATCAAACTCAAGTGTGGGGATTTTAGTACTTTTTTTATACGTGTGTGTGTGCCTTATGTGTTACTTGTGCATGTTTACTTTTATGTTAAAGTGTGTGGTGAATCAATCAAATCAATCAAGACTCAAAGGTGAATCAAACTCAATCGAACCCGAAATGGTTGTAAGGATGCTTGTATGTTAGATATAGTAGTTGAGACTAAAAGTAATTTGATTAGGAATTCTATCATTCTCAAATCATCGTTCATCGAACTCGAAATATCAAAAATCGTCGCGAAACATTCGAAACCAGGCAAGCCGATCGAACAGGGCAACCTGATCGAACAGGCTAGCCGATCGAACAGGCTGTTCGATCGGACAGCTGCTCGATCAGGGATGCTGTTCGATCAGCTGACCCTTTCCTCTTTTGGAAGCCTATAAATAGGGCTGTCCTTGTCAAACTTTCCACTTTTGGAAAAGCTCTGACCGACCAGCCTCTTCTTCTCACTAAATCTCAGATTTCTCTCAAACCGGTAAGTATTTCGCTCTAATCCTTGTACGTTTTTGTTCATTAATCGATTCTCCATCTTTCTATCTTTCAAAATCTGAATTTCATCCATGAAATCACCAAGATCTAGGTGTTCTTGGGTGATATCATCATGTGTTCTTCAAGAACACTAAGTTTTGACATCATTCCACCATGAATAGCTTAGATCTAAACGATTTCCACATAAATAATCTAAAATCTTCCAAAGATCTTAACATTTCACGGTGGAAAAGGATTGGAAGATGGGTTTTCATCTATCTTTCAACTCTTTTACACTCAAAAAGGTGAAAACGAGACTTGAACCGATTTACAAACCATTCTAAACGAACACATGGTTCAAGATTCGGGTTTACCAAGAGATTTACCGATTTCGGGTTAAACGTTACACTTAAGTTCCAAACCGTCTCTGGCCGAGCTTGGGTGATTCCTGCTCGAGCCAGTGGACTAAGTAGGGACTTCAGTTTTGTGGTTCAACTCGTAGTCAAAATATCTCTAAAACATCAACAAACAACGGGAATAATCAAGTGTTAAGTGATAGGTTAACCGAATCGAGAAGCTGGCCGAACGGCTAGGCTGTTCGATCGAACAGCCCAACCGAACGACTATGCCAGCCGATCGACTAGGCTAACCGATCGACTAGCACTTAGACCCACCAACTCACAAAGTGTAGTATTGACGAGGTGCTGTTCGATCGACTACGCCACTCGATTGTAATCATCACTACTCGAATCATGAGATACTACCCTTCAACACTTAACCTTTTTGAAACATTGGAATGTCACCCGATCGAGCATGCCAACCGATCGAGTGACATATTTAAAAACAATGAAGTGCTAGCCGATCGGTTGGGCTAACCGATCGAACAGCTGTTCGATCGGCCAACTTGAAAGGTAGTACAAACCATCATACACAAACACATCCTTCACATCAAAGGAAGAAACAATCCACTTGAAGGAACCAGCCGATCGAGCCAGCCGGCCGATCGAATGGATGTTCGAACGGACTTTCAAACCAATCGAACAGCCCACTCGATCGAACAGCTGTCCGATCGATTGGTCTATCCGATCCAGTTTCCACTGTTCACTTTTTCCGCGTTACTCATCGTTGTGTTATCGAACTATTCAGGCTAACCTATTCTCAGTGCTCCCTTCAATCCACATCAATCACTGTGAGTATACTCGATCCCTTTTTGCTTTCAGCACTTTTGGGTGTTACATACGTAATCTATCAAATTCACAAACAACACAAACTATTTGAACGCTAACCTACTTGCATGTATTGCTTGTCTAAATGATTGCTGTTTATTATGTTTACACGTGGAGTGCTATCTACCTGCTTTAGCAACGTAGTACTATAGTTTGGACTCAGCACCCGTTCACACGGGGGTTGCTAAGGACAATTACCTGCATGGATTACAGTGGTAATCATGTATTGCGAACTGTCTCGGACAGTCAACTCGAAGTCGTTGGTATCGATGGTCCCATGTTGATAATTTACATGCATCGTTTGCCCTTGTGTACGTGCTTGGTTATGCGTAAACTTTCCGAACTTTATATGCTATATCAAACTTGTGTACTCACCTTTACATTATATGTATTGACTTTTATTTTAACGTATGTGACAGGTGTTTAAGCTACTAGCGTGCTAGGGAAGCGAGGCAATAATAAGCTTCTAGGAGCCAGTGACCTTAGGACAGTGTCCATATACCTGCTCCAGGGTCATAATTATCTGTAGATCTTGTACTGGCACCTGTAGTCAGTAAGATCTATAGTTAGCCGTCTAGAAGTCTTAAAACAATATTTAATTTCGGTCTGTAATAATTAAGAATTTGAGTTGTCGAAACAGTTCCCATATTGTTTAGTTGATTTCTATGATAACTTGTTATTATTTGGGACACGGTATGGGACGTGTTATATAACTGAATTTGTATGATAGTTGTTGTGGAGACTTCTGAACAATCTGTTTCGCTCAGTGCCGCGCCCCGATGATTCCGCCATCGGTTGGGGTGTGACAGATTGGTATCAGAGCCATAACTATAGGGAATTAGGTTAGACACGATCTAGTCCGGATCGCTGTCTTAGAGACCTAGACTATAGTTAGGAACCAAGAGACCAAGTTTATGTGCTTATTTTGTGTTGTTTCCTTCTATTCTATCATTACATCCGAACTCCGAGCCAAATTTCGTAATTTGGACGGGATTAGGAGTGAAACCCGCAAATTCCTGCCTAAATTACAAATTTTTGCCAATTATTTTGTGTGATTTTCTATCAACAAACGGGGAGAAATTATACCAAATCAGGGCTGAAACCCTTAATTTGATGGAAACTTTCCTCTAAATTTTCTTAGAACAAGGAAGAAATTGCTGAGCTAGGGGTGAAACCCTAACCTTGGCAGTTATTCCGACTTTCTTTTATCTCGCCAAGGCAATTGACGGACTCCAACGACCTGAACTCACGAGTATGGCCTAGAATGCGCATGCATAATGCCCAAGAATCGAGGCAGAAACATGTCCCCTAGAGTCGAAAGTGACGACAAGTCAACTGTGAATAGTTAAATTGCCATGGTTAGTCAAAGTCTAGTAGCCGCAGACAATCCATTTTCCGATTTTGAGTGTTGCTTCGTTGATTTTATATGATTTACCTGTTTACGTGTTTTAAAGATTCGTTGATTGCTCCATTTGTTATCAATCTGCATGACTTTTGTTGCTATCCTATCTCGATTCAAATCTCTGTTGATGTGATCTAAACGAAACCAGTGTGCTATACTACGCTATACGACTAAGTTAGACGATACAATGTGATGCTATCCGATATACAGAACGAACGACACTCGACTTATGGTTATAGGTTTCTGTTTTCTGACAACCTCTGTGATAAATTGCGTACGTGTTCAGGAAATTAAGTGCCTTATTTGCTTAATTGCTTATGTGCCCTAATTGCTTCTGTGCTTATGTGCCTCTATGATTATGTGCTTATGTGATTATATGTGTTACGTGACGAGAGATGTGACGTGATTCTAAGCTTTAGAGATCTAAGAACGTGTGAGACTCGAATTCGTTGTGTTGAGCCTGTGACGATGTCTATTGCAGACCATGTCGTCATCTGGACAACCTAGATCACACTCGCGTCTTACCCGCCAGGAGAAAAGAGATCGACGTCTGGCTGCTATCATCTCTAAGACCGTGGCGAAGGCCGTGAGTGAGGTTTATGAGAACGCCAGCAAATCATTTGAGATGTCACAAGCTGATGCTCCGAAAGAATCCAGCAAGACTGCTTTTAGCTTCAAACAATTTAAGGCATGTGGGCCAAAAGAGTTCACCGGCGAGGATGGTCCAACGGCTATGTTTCACTGGTTTGACTCGATAGAAGTCACCTTTCGACAAAGTGGATGCCCAGATAATCTCCGGACTCTCAATGCTACTGGCGTCTTCCAGTCCCGTGCTTTGGACTGGTGGACTGCTGAAAGAAACAAGCGCGGAAACGACGCAGCCTATGCTCTGTCATGGAAGAAGCTGAAGGAAATCATGATCGAAGAATACTGTCCCTCCCATGAGCGTCATAAGTTGGAGGATGAATTCTGGGGTATTAAACAAGACAAGGGTGACAACGCCGGTCTCACTGCTCGCTTCAAGCAGTTAAGCATCATCTGCCCAGACCAGGTCAAGACTCCCGACATGACCATGAAAAAATACATCCGCGCTCTTCCTGACTGTGTAGCGGATTTTGTCCTAGCTTCAAAGCCCGCAACGATTGAGGAGACCTACCTGCTCGCCGCTGAGATTAATGACAAGCGGGTGAAGGCTGGTTTCTGGGATAAGCAAGACAAGCCCCTGCATCAAGTCACCGCCGCATCAACCGACAACACCACCACTCAAGCCTCCAAGTCTTCGAGAAGAAGAAAGAAGAACAAAAGTTGCGCTGCCGCAACCACTGCTGCTCCACTACAGTCTGTACCAGCCCAGCAGCAACAGCCACAGCGTTCAGCGCCAGTGATCAATGCGCCGCCAGCAAAGCGTGCGTACACCGGCCCCCACCCACTCTGTGCTACATGTTCCTATCATCACCCGGTGGGTGTGGCCTGCCGATTCTGTGCCCACTGCAACGTTTACGGGCATTTCACTGCGAGTTGCCGCTATGGTCCCCGTCAAGCTCAAGCCCAAGTCACTGCCAACCAAGCTCTACTCCCTGCTCCTCAAGCTCAACAAGCCGCTCAGGCCCCAACAACCAATGTTCGGACCTGCTTTGCATGTGGTGACCCTAACCACTTTGCAAACCGGTGCCCGAACAGGGTAGTCAAGCAAGAAGCCCAACAACAGCAGCCTCAACAGCAAGCAGCTCACGCCAGAACTTTCAACATCAACGCACGCCAGGCTCAAGCTGATAACAACGTGGTCAATGGTACGTTCCTTGTGAATGGTATATATGCATCATGTTTGTTTGATACTGGAGCCGATAACTGCTTTGTGTCATTTGAGTTTGAGAAACTTCTTAGACGTAAGCGCTCTTATCTTTCGACACCCTTCGAGGTAGAAGTCGCTACCGGAAGAACCATTGCTGTCAATTCTGTGCTCCGTGATTGTACTCTCGAGCTCAACAATCATATATTCCCGATTAATCTCATTCCGATGCAGCTCGGAAGTTTCGATGTCATAGTAGGCATGGACTTTCTTCGTGAAAACCGTGCTGAAGTTGTGTGTTCCGATAAGATGATTCGTTTTGTGCTAGCTAGTGGTGATATTCTATGTGTTTATGGTGAAACTACTGCAAAGGATCTCAAGCTCATGTCCTGTCTTCAAGCTCGCAAATATCTCCGCAAGGAATATCGAGCCTTTTTGGCCAACATTGTTGTAGCAGAGACGGACAAGAAAAAGAAAGTTGAAGTCAAGGATGTTCCTGTTGTCCGAGAATTTCCTCAGGTGTTCCCTGATGATCTTCCTGGATTACCCCCAAGTCGTGATATCGACTTTCGAATCGACCTTATTCCAGGAGCCAACCCAGTGGCCAAAGCTCCGTATCGACTCGCTCCATCTGAGATGCGAGAACTCTCAAACCAACTCCAAGAGTTACTTGAAAAAGGCTTCATTCGCCCGAGCACTTCTCCATGGGGCGCACCAGTCCTTTTCGTCAAAAAGAAGGACGGGTCGTTCCGAATGTGCATCGATTACCGGGAATTGAACAAGTTGACCATCAAGAACCGATACCCCTTACCAAGAATCGATGATCTGTTCGACCAATTACAAGGTGCTCAGTGTTTCTCCAAGATTGATCTACGTTCAGGCTACCATCAGTTGCGGATTCAAGAGGAAGACATACCCAAAACCGCTTTTCGAACCCGATACGGCCACTACGAATTTGTTGTCATGCCTTTTGGTTTGACCAACGCACCCGCGGTCTTTATGGATCTGATGAATCGCGTGTGTAAACCGTTCTTAGACCGTTTCGTCATTGTATTTATCGACGATGTCCTGATCTATTCCAGATCGAGGGCCGAACATGCGCAGCATTTGCGATTGGTTCTCGAGTTGCTTCAGGGAAACCAACTTTACGCCAAGTTCTCCAAGTGTGAGTTCTGGTTGGAGGAGGTTCAATTTCTGGGTCACATTGTGAATAGTCGGGGTATACACGTTGATCCTGCAAAGATTGAGGCAGTCAAGGGATGGGTTACGCCAAAGAATCCGTCAGAAGTTCGCTCTTTTCTCGGACTAGCTGGTTACTACCGGCGGTTCATCGAAGGATTCTCAAAGATTGCTGTACCGCTTACCTCCCTTACTCATAAAGACAAGCCTTTTGTATGGGGAACCGCGCAGGAGACTGCTTTCCAAAACCTCAAACACATGCTGTGCCATGCACCAGTTCTTACACTGCCGGACGGAAGCGATGACTTCGTTGTCTATTGTGATGCTTCAAACCTTGGACTTGGCTGTGTTCTCATGCAGCGAGACAAGGTTATAGCTTACGCATCTCGACAGCTCAAAATCCACGAGAAGAACTATACAACCCATGACCTCGAGCTAGGCGCAGTTGTCTTTGCCTTAAAGATTTGGCGACACTACCTGTATGGTACAAAGTGCACGATCTTCACCGATCACAAGAGCCTACAACATATCTTTAACCAGAGAGAACTCAATATGCGTCAACGCCGATGGGTAGAACTTCTCAACGATTACGACTGTGAGATCCGTTATCACCCAGGCAAGGCGAATGTAGTTGCAGACGCCCTCAGCAGAAAGAATTACGTGATAGGTGTTCGAAACATCCAGGCTCAGTATAACCTCGAAGCTCTCATCCGCGAAGCACAACACGCTTGCTTTAACGAGCGTACGTTGAAGAAGGAACGAATCTATCATGATGGAACTCAGCTCGTGAGCAAAGCCAACGGGATATTCTATTATCTGGACCGAATCTGGGTTCCGAGGAGGACAGATTTGCGAAAGATCATCATGAACGAAGCCCACAAATCCCGATATTCCATTCATCCCGGTGCGGACAAAATGTACCAGGACCTTCGCTACAAGTACTGGTGGCCTGGGATGAAAAGGGATATTGCTCTTTATGTTGGTAGCTGTTTAACTTGTGCAAGAGTCAAGGCTGAACACCAAAGACCTTCAGGCTTACTCGAACAACCGCCGATACCCGTATGGAAGTGGGAAAGCATAGCTATGGATTTCATAACTAAGCTTCCGACCACGCCATCAGGTCACGACAGTATTTGGGTTATAGTCGACCGTCTAACCAAATCAGCCCACTTTCTGCCAATACGAGAAGACTATAAGGTGGCCAAACTAGCCCAAATCTACACCGACGAGATCATTAAGAATCATGGTACGCCTCGAGACATCATTTCGGATCGCGATGCTCGGTTTACATCGAGATTGTGGGAAACTTTTCAAGCAGCTCTTGGTACGACGCTGAATTTGAGTACCGCATTCCACCCGCAAACCGACGGGCAGACTGAAAGAACGATTCGTACTATTGAAGACATGCTCCGTGCGTGTGTTATCGATTTTGGTGGTAGTTGGAGCAAACACCTACCGTTGGTCGAATTTTCGTACAATAATAGCTATCACTCCAGCATCGAAATGGCACCTTTCGAAGCCTTGTATGGTAGGAGATGTCGCTCGCCTATTGTATGGCACGAGGTCGGTCATTCACAATTGACTGGGCCCGAGATTCTGCAAGAAACGACTGACAAGATCCACCAGATAAGGGAAAATTTGGTAAAGGCCCGGGACAGACAAAAGATGTACGCCGATAAACGACGCAAGCCCCGCGAATTTGCAGTTGGCGACTACGTGCTCCTAAAGGTATCACCTTGGAAGGGAGTAGTCCGATTCGGCAAAAGAGGGAAACTTGCGCCTCGATCTGTTGGACCTTTTAAGATTCTAGAAAGGATCGGTAAAGTTGCCTACAAACTCGAATTACCGGAGGAACTCAGCAATGTCCACCCGACTTTCCATATTTCGAACCTTCGAAAATGCGTAGCCGACCACGACGCGATAATACCACTCGACGATCTTCAGGTCAATGAGACGCTACACTTCGTGGAAAAGCCTGTCGAAATCATGGACCGACAGACCAAGCAACTCAGACGCTCTCGCATTCCTATTGTAAAAGTACGATGGGAAGGCAAACGAGGCGCGGAGTTCACTTGGGAACTCGAAAGTGACATGAAGGCCAAGTACCCGCAGTTATTTAGATAGATCTGAAGCATCAAATTGGTAAAATCACACGGCGATGTACGGTTCTCGGCCTAATTTCGGGACGAAATTCCCTAAAGGAGGGGAGACTGTAACACCCCGTGTTTTCCAAAAGTCAAAGTCAAAGTCAAGTGTTGACTGTTATTGGAATTAAAGATTAATAAAGATTAATTTCATTTTAGTTTCATTTTGATGTTCATGTTATTTGGAGTAAGTGTTGTATAATCAAACTAATCGACCGATAATCGAACTGTGAATCAACGATCGACTGTGAATAATAGGAAGTAACAATGCAATAAAGCTAGTCAATCAATAATCAAGCTAGTCAAATCAATCATCAAACTCAAGTGTGGGGATTTTAGTACTTTTTTTATACGTGTGTGTGTGCCTTATGTGTTACTTGTGCATGTTTACTTTTATGTTAAAGTGTGTGGTGAATCAATCAAATCAATCAAGACTCAAAGGTGAATCAAACTCAATCGAACCCGAAATGGTTGTAAGGATGCTTGTATGTTAGATATAGTAGTTGAGACTAAAAGTAATTTGATTAGGAATTCTATCATTCTCAAATCATCGTTCATCGAACTCGAAATATCAAAAATCGTCGCGAAACATTCGAAACCAGGCAAGCCGATCGAACAGGGCAACCTGATCGAACAGGCTAGCCGATCGAACAGGCTGTTCGATCGGACAGCTGCTCGATCAGGGATGCTGTTCGATCAGCTGACCCTTTCCTCTTTTGGAAGCCTATAAATAGGGCTGTCCTTGTCAAACTTTCCACTTTTGGAAAAGCTCTGACCGACCAGCCTCTTCTTCTCACTAAATCTCAGATTTCTCTCAAACCGGTAAGTATTTCGCTCTAATCCTTGTACGTTTTTGTTCATTAATCGATTCTCCATCTTTCTATCTTTCAAAATCTGAATTTCATCCATGAAATCACCAAGATCTAGGTGTTCTTGGGTGATGTCATCATGTGTTCTTCAAGAACACTAAGTTTTGACATCATTCCACCATGAATAGCTTAGATCTAAACGATTTCCACATAAATAATCTAAAATCTTCCAAAGATCTTAACATTTCACGGTGGAAAAGGATTGGAAGATGGGTTTTCATCTATCTTTCAACTCTTTTACACTCAAAAAGGTGAAAACGAGACTTGAACCGATTTACAAACCATTCTAGACGAACACATGGTTCAAGATTCGGGTTTACCAAGAGATTTACCGATTTCGGGTTAAACGTTACACTTAAGTTCCAAACCGTCTCTGGCCGAGCTTGGGTGATTCCTGCTCGAGCCAGTGGACTAAGTAGGGACTTCAGTTTTGTGGTTCAACTCGTAGTCAAAATATCTCTAAAACATCAACAAACAACGGGAATAATCAAGTGTTAAGTGATAGGTTAACCGAATCGAGAAGCTGGCCGAACGGCTAGGCTGTTCGATCGAACAGCCCAACCGAACGACTATGCCAGCCGATCGACTAGGCTAACCGATCGACTAGCACTTAGACCCACCAACTCACAAAGTGTAGTATTGACGAGGTGCTGTTCGATCGACTACGCCACTCGATTGTAATCATCACTACTCGAATCATGAGATACTACCCTTCAACACTTAACCTTTTTGAAACATTGGAATGTCACCCGATCGAGCATGCCAACCGATCGAGTGACATATTTAAAAACAATGAAGTGCTAGCCGATCGGTTGGGCTAACCGATCGAACAGCTGTTCGATCGGCCAACTTGAAAGGTAGTACAAACCATCATACACAAACACATCCTTCACATCAAAGGAAGAAACAATCCACTTGAAGGAACCAGCCGATCGAGCCAGCCGGCCGATCGAATGGATGTTCGAACGGACTTTCAAACCAATCGAACAGCCCACTCGATCGAACAGCTGTCCGATCGATTGGTCTATCCGATCCAGTTTCCACTGTTCACTTTTTCCGCGTTACTCATCGTTGTGTTATCGAACTATTCAGGCTAACCTATTCTCAGTGCTCCCTTCAATCCACATCAATCACTGTGAGTATACTCGATCCCTTTTTGCTTTCAGCACTTTTGGGTGTTACATACGTAATCTATCAAATTCACAAACAACACAAACTATTTGAACGCTAACCTACTTGCATGTATTGCTTGTCTAAATGATTGCTGTTTATTATGTTTACACGTGGAGTGCTATCTACCTGCTTTAGCAACGTAGTACTATAGTTTGGACTCAGCACCCGTTCACACGGGGGTTGCTAAGGACAATTACCTGCATGGATTACAGTGGTAATCATGTATTGCGAACTGTCTCGGACAGTCAACTCGAAGTCGTTGGTATCGATGGTCCCATGTTGATAATTTACATGCATCGTTTGCCCTTGTGTACGTGCTTGGTTATGCGTAAACTTTCCGAACTTTATATGCTATATCAAACTTGTGTACTCACCTTTACATTATATGTATTGACTTTTATTTTAACGTATGTGACAGGTGTTTAAGCTACTAGCGTGCTAGGGAAGCGAGGCAATAATAAGCTTCTAGGAGCCAGTGACCTTAGGACAGTGTCCATATACCTGCTCCAGGGTCATAATTATCTGTAGATCTTGTACTGGCACCTGTAGTCAGTAAGATCTATAGTTAGCCGTCTAGAAGTCTTAAAACAATATTTAATTTCGGTCTGTAATAATTAAGAATTTGAGTTGTCGAAACAGTTCCCATATTGTTTAGTTGATTTCTATGATAACTTGTTATTATTTGGGACACGGTATGGGACGTGTTATATAACTGAATTTGTATGATAGTTGTTGTGGAGACTTCTGAACAATCTGTTTCGCTCAGTGCCGCGCCCCGATGATTCCGCCATCGGTTGGGGTGTGACAATACCCTACTGATATAATATGTTATATTAAGTATATTTACTGTATGAACCAGACCCGAAACTCAGATTGCTAATTTTACCCTTTTATTTTCTTTTAAATGACCAAAATGCCCTTCTAAGGCATAAATTGAGTTTAAAATTATCCCGGGCAATATAGAACATAACTTACTGATATAGTATCATATTTTGAGCATATTACATCAAGGAACTTGCATTTGAATCATTTGTCTACCCGTATCGCCCTATTCGCGTTCGGTTCGGTTTACGTAACTAGTTTGCGTAAATTGACCAAAACGGGTCAAACGATATCGTTTTTACTTCAAAATCCAGAATGTATTTAGTATACCCATATTATACAAGTATTCAACTTGTCGGGTCTAAATCACATTCTATCCGGTCTTTCGCTTAATCGTGCGTAAACCGTATCATTCCTAAAACTAACCGGTCAAAGCTTAAGCTTAAATAAAAGGCCGTTAGGAATCTAATAGGTTAATTATAAGCCTTTGTTCCAGATTAGGAAGCCCGGTAAAAGCTACCAACACTTATCGTTTGTGACTTATACTTGCTCAGGTAAATACATTTTGACTTATTTTCCCTATACGGGCTTGGGGTACGGTATTTAAAATACCGCTTGATCGGGCGCACAAGTCCTGCGCCCTATGGGTGTACAGTCTTGAATAGCTTGTGTGATTTCGTTTAAACAGTCTTGTCTTACTTAAAGGCTTTGGGGGGTTATTGACCATGTCCCGGATATCCTTGGCATTTTCTTACGAGATGGCCACGACCAGAGCACGGGGTGTAGGCGTACACCCGTCGTGTATAACTCTTTAATGTGGTGTGTCAATTAAATCTCTAGCCCGGACAGTAGATCCCGGGCCACCAGAGATATAAGTGCATGTAATTCGTTCACAAGTTTATATTATATAATTATCCCAAGTTAATAAAATATTTATGCCTTGTGCATTTAAACAAATTTTCAATCATTTTCAAAATGAGTCAGTCGATTTGTATTTACCAGTGTAAACTGACGTATTTTTCCCAAAAGATTAAGTGCAGGTACTATACGGAAATAGGCTGGCTGTTTCCTAGAGAGCGTCCACAATAGTCTAGCAAACTCGGACGACATTTATCTGTTGAACTATTTATTTCTATTTTTATTTGATCCGCCTGTGGATCCATTTCAACTACTGTGATATTTATTAATACACTTTATTTAAAAGTTGAAATGTTTCTATTCTGCTTCCGCTGTGCATTATTATATTGTGTTGATTGTCTATGACGATGCCAACTACGTCACTGTACCCCACACCGGGCCCACCGGTGACACGTGGAAATGGGGGTGTGACAAGATACATATTGGATTTAAATAACTTTAACTTTTACTAATTGATTTATAGCATTTCTAACTTTCAATTTGTACCACACCACTTCCAACTTTCAATTTATTGGTCAATAATAATCTCAAACTAACTGAATCATAACGCAGTTAGTTTTTTTGCTGATGTGACACTTGTGTATTGACGTGGCATCTGAAGTGAATATTTTTAATGACGTGACAGCTGAGGTGGCTGCTGATGTGGCATCTGACTTGTCTTTTTTTTATGTCATGGCAACTGAGACGTGGTTTTTTGATGATGTGATACTAGTTTGGTGACGTGGCAGCTGATGTAGGCAAACTGGGTTAGTTTTGGAGTGTTGTCGGTCAATAAGTTGAAAGTTGAGAGTGGTGTGGTATAATCGAATGTTGGGAGTGCTATCGGCCAATTGGTAAAAATTGAGGTTATTTTAATCCAATATCCTGTTGGAGAAAATTGAGGCTATTTTAATCCAATTTCCTGTATATATTTTCAATATAAATGTGTGGGATTATCCGGCATTACGCGTGTGAAATTCAGTCGGTATTGGTTTAGTTTGTTACGGACTACGATATTCATACTCGTTATAACACCGAATAGAATCAAAACCCATACAAATAAATACTGATACAGGTTCTGATTACACCAATACCGATAGCAATTTCAATTTCAATTTCAATTACACAGATACATGTACCGACCAATGTCAAAATTGTTTTAAGTAAAATTTGTACCGAGACATAGATAAAAATAAAGACGTTTTAAAAACCGTGTTTTAAAAGTTGTAAGAGAAAAACAAAATACGTTGATTATAATAATTGTAAAAAAATATATGATGTTATTATTTACTCTGGAATAGTGCCGGGATGTTTTATATATAGCATGGGTGGAGGTTTGGTTCAATTAGCAAAACCATTGTAGTTAATGTGTTGTTCTCCTTTAAGTCAAGAGTTCAAGTCCTGTCTTCACGGATTTTGTGTGATTTAACTCGATAAAAAAATAAAAAATAAGATATTAGTTAGTTAATATTATATATTATTGTTCTAAATAAGAATAGATACCATCTATGGTTAGTTAAAATATTTATTGGATTGCTTAAATGGAGAGATTGTGGTTGCTTCATATAGACTTTTGGGTGGAGGTTTGGTTCAATTAGCAAAACCATTATAGTTAAGATGTTGTTCTCCTTTAAGTCAAGAGTTCAAGTCCTGCCTTCACGGATTTTGTGTGATTTAACTCGATAAAAAAATAAAAATAAGATATTAGTTAGTTAATATTATATATTATTGTTCTAAATAAGAATAGATACCATCTAT
Source organism: Helianthus annuus (assembly GCF_002127325.2). Classification (NCBI taxonomy): domain Eukaryota; kingdom Viridiplantae; phylum Streptophyta; class Magnoliopsida; order Asterales; family Asteraceae; genus Helianthus; species Helianthus annuus. Next base: position 172,159,730 of record NC_035442.2, on the reverse strand, counting down.
GGTTAGTTAAAATATTTATTAGATTGCTTAAATGGAGAGATTGTGGTTGCTTCATATAGACTTTTTGCAGTGCAAGGAGCTCGCACGAAACTCGTTATGGTAGTGTGTAGCTATCGCTATTTGTTTTTTTAGAAAACTCATTATTGACATTTATTAAGTTTTAATTTTTTGTAATATCAAATCTTGATATATGATTTCCCATTCATTTATTATTAAATTCAAATAATATCAAAATATGAATTTTGTAACCTTCGCTAAAGGGCAAAATGATGAATCCTATCTATAACTTTGTTGTAACCAAAATTTGAGTTAGTGTTGTATTTTGTTGAATCAAAAGATTTGGTGTAGTATTTAATCGAGTGTTGCTAATGCTTGAAGGTTTAGTTTTGATATGCATTACTAAGTAACTGAACAAATATGGGTCCGGACCCTCCGCAATCTGGGGAAAGTCCAAACTCAACTCACGACTCGGACAACTGGCTAAGACAAATCACCAGTGGGGCCCACTCGCCACGTTGGATACGTCAGAACGAAGGAGACAAAAAGGACACTTTGAAAGCGACGTGTGGCCAAAGACGTTCCGCGAACCACTGTATCATGGATCTCCACTTGCGGTTATCGCAGGAGAGACAAGAAGTACAGTTGATGACGACATCTAGCCAATCATAGTCCATAACATACTCCCTCAACCTCTACTAGCGATAATCATAGAAGAAACCACAAGGACATCCCGATAGAGATGTTAAAGCCAATGGCACGCCGCAAATACACACCCTCTACCATCACTAAGGGTCCCCAATTGGATAATCCAACAGTGACGTATTGACCAATCATCTCTCACCATCCTAGCTATAAATAGCACACTTCATCAAGGTGAAACCATTCTACATTCCCCACATGTACTCTCACTCATAATTTACTCACTCAAGAACAACACTTATTCTCACGCGGGAGGGTGGTTACGAGAATAACCCCCAACCTCTTCTTCTCGTAACGGGTCTCACTAGGGATGGGCAAGTGGTACCGGGTACCGATTTGGAAGTACCGAATTCAAATACCGATACTGAACTATACCAGGTATTTTTGGTACCGGTTGGTAACGAGCTCATCCCTAGATCTCACGGTGTTGTTTAGTTGAAGAATTCGTGAAGATCATAGCACCCTGAACATACTGAGCATTATCTAGTTGACCTGGTTAGATTGGTGTTTCTTCTAATAACATTCTTAGTCTTGCTCTTACTCTCGCCACTAGGGTGTTAAACTCTGGCATGGGAATAAAGCCCCTTTGTCGTTATAGAAGTATTTATAAGTTATTTAGGCGAGAAAAATGCTCGGATAGTCCCTGTGGTTTACCCATTTTTCACCTTTACTCCCTAACTTTCTAAAATTACACCTATAGTCGCCAACTTTTTGAATTTTGTTCCTAGTCCCTGGCGTGGATGGGGGTTAGTTTTTGGTGTTAGATGCGTGTGAAATAACAAAAATACCCTTACTCTCAAATTAATAACTAAAAAATTAAAAGAAATATAATTAATATTTTACAACTTATGTGGGACCCACCACCCACCCTACCCACTTCATCTTCCCCACTCCTCCAACACCACCACCACCACCACCATCTCCACCTTCAACCACCACCACCATGAACAAAACGGTTACTGAGCGAACAACTTCAACTACATTTGTATCATTTCGTGCACGCAACATGAACACAGAGTTAAAAATGCGTATATGAAATCAAAACACATCTCATCAGCAGTAAGATCTAACGAAACTAACCGTTTCAAACATGATACGTAACAAAACTATAATGTTCACAACATACACAAAACTAACAGTAACCAAAACTATGTAACACTTAATATTTCATCACTTAAACATGAATCAATAAAACTATAAATTACATACAACATATGATCATCAATCATCATAATTCATAATCCACACATTAACCACAACAGATCTACTACATTCTGTAACTAAAATTAACTTAAACAAGCTAAAATAAAACCTAAACTACCTGAGACTTGTTATAATAATTGGCTAGAGCGAGAATGGCATTGAGAGTGGCTGCACCAGAACCGATCTGGTGGCCATCTGGGTCGGGTACAACAAGCGTAACAGTAGAATTAGATATCCGACCCATCAGTACAGCTCGTTTGAATTGCCAGTGATAAAGCGCTGCTTGTTCAGGGCTAGCCGCTGTTAAAACAATAACATCCCATGTCAGAACCCTAGATGGTGAACGAACCGATAATCGTAACCGGTACTATGATTTTCTCAATACTTGTTCTAAGTATAACTGTTTGTTCATACTTTCAGTGAATGATTGATAAAAAAAATTGATTTCAATTTGATTCCGTTTTCAGATATTTGAATTGGGGAAACTGTTGGCGGTGGCTTGGTGTTTGTGGCGGCGGAAGAGGTGTAGATGGTGGTTTTACTGGCGATGGCAGGGTGGTGTTATGGTGGTGGTGGCTTGGGGTGTGGAGGTGGAATGGTGGTGGTGGAACTAAGGCCAGGCGGGGTCGACAAAGTTCAACGCGTGATGGCAAACTTCAACGCGTTGAAGTTCCGTGATTCCCACCGCCACAACAAAGTTCCACGCGTTAATCTTCCACGAAATCAATTTTCGTTATTTTTATCACGGCGTTATTGTTTTGTTTTGGGAGGGTAATTGTTGGTTGGGAGAAATTGTTGGGTGTGGTGATGAGTGATGACCACAGACCACCCCCACTAAAAAAAGGTTGTGAGTGATGGAAAAATGGTTGCTGACATGGCGGAACATGATTGGATATTGTGAGTGATGAAATTCTATCACTAGTGACCACCTCCCTCCCCTAACGCTCTGTTCCCGAGTTAACTTAACGAGGGATAAGAAAAGAAAGCAAAAGTGAGAAAGGAAAGGATGAGAAAGGAAAAAAAAGATGACTTTCTCACCGCTTCCTCCCAAATCGGAAGGAAAGAAAAATTAAAGAATTTAGCCTAGTTTTCCTGTCATTTCCTTTCTTTTCCTTCCTTAAATGAAACTCGGGAACACGACATGTTTTATTTTCCTTTCTTTTCCTTCCTTAAATGAAACTCTGGAACACAAAATATTTTTACTTTCTTTCTGTTTCCTTTCCTTTCCTTCCGTTAGTAAACTCTGGAACATAGTGTAAGAGGTATAGAGAAAGAAGAAATAGAGAAAAAGGGGAGAGGGGGTGGGGTGGGGTAGGATGGGGTGGGACTTTTTTTTAATATTATATACTTAATTAAATAGATAATTAATAACATTTTTTATTAGTAAGGGTATTTTAGTCATTTCACACCCAACTAACACCAAAAACTAATCTTCATCCGCGCCAGGGACTATCCGAGAACGAAATTGCAAAAGTTGGGGACTATAGCTGTAGTTTTAGAAAGTTAGGGACTAAAGGTGAAAAATAGGTAAATCACGGAGACTATCCGGGCATTTTTCTCTTATTTAGGCATTATACAAGATTGGACCATGGCATGTTGACCAACTAATACCTTAGGTTGATGCTTTCTTACGGAAACGCTATACAAGTTATTTAGGCATTATACAAGATTGGACCATGGCATGTTGACCAAATAAAACCTCAGGTTGATGCTCGCTATCATCTATATATGATAAAAAGTAAACCGAATGAACAGTGATTTGTATATTGACATAAAACTTAATCATTTAATCCAGTTATTTGACAAAGAAATATCCTTTAACAAATAGAACTTTATACTTTACATCCCGAATAAAATATTGAATATGAATTCAGAAGGTTACATGCAAAAATGAGATAGAGATGAATAGAATCCATATATGATAAAAAGTTATGGGGGCGGGTTGGGGCGTGGGTTGGGTACAAACACCCAAGTCACCACCACAGGTGGGATTGGGTTTCGGCGTGGCCTCTTAGGCGGGGGTTTCAGCCCGGGCGTTGAGCGTGCCTAGCGGGCTTCCATGGCCGGCTCTTATTGGCTGGGTTGGCTAGGTCATAGCGGCTATGTTTAAAATTTAAAAAATAACCATTTGGCCAAGCCAAACGGTACACCCAAGTCACTATAAAACCCCCCAAACCCACCGCATGTCCACATCGCTACCCCAACCATTCACTCCACCTACCCGAACCCGCTACCCACACTTGATAAATGGCCTCTTGGACGCACGAGGAAGAGCTAGCACTTGTCACGAGCGTCGTGGACGCGATGAAGGGCCGCCAACCCGGTGAGACCCGTTACTGGTCGGAAGCTTTCGCTAGCTACCGGCACAACGTGGGGAACGACCCGCACAATTTAAACGCGTGCCAACACAAGTGGCGCGAGCTACGACCGAAGCTCGACCGTTTTAAAGCCTACTACGACATCGTCCCGGGCGGTGATATAAGTCACGAAGACCGGGTGGCGGTGGCCAACATGGAGTTCCGGGGCAAGGAGCGGAAGCCGTTTGACAAGCTCGCCCTGTTCGAAATCTAGCTAACGCTTTAGGCTTTTTTTTATTTTGTAATCTTTTATTTTTTGTAGAATTTTGTAATTTTTAGGAAATTTAAATAATAATTTTAGGCTTTTTTATTTATTTTGTGTGTATTTTTTAATTTTAGGCTTTTTTTTTAATTTTTATAAAACTGGCGAACCCAAGCGGGTTAGCCACGCCCCGCCATACCGACCCAACACGTCACTCACTAGCGGGGGGGCTTGGTCGCCTCCTCGAAGTAGCTCCCTCTCGCCCCGATTGATGAAGTCCCTGATTGAGAACACCATTGCTAACTTATGTATAATATGTCATGCCTTCAGGGGAGGAGAACAGAGTGAGTGCAGGCCCTCGCTCAATGAGAGCATGGTTTTGTGGTCCGGGTAATACATTTTCTTTTCAACATCATTATTTTTCACTTTTTTATCACCGAAACGACCTTAGACTAATTTGCCAAAGAGAGCTGCTCATGGGGCGAAAGATGCGATGGCAAAACCGCTTCCGCATAAGCGTAGCTTTTGTCTAAGCAACTCAGGTAATGGCGATCAACTCAATTAGTAATCAGGTAAAGTATCGTTTAATACTCTGTTTGTACCAAGTACAGAGGATGTCAATATTGCATTGTGAGGGCCTTATGTTGCTGGAGATGCGCCGGTTACAGGGTCGCCGGCGGTGACATCGTGGAACCAACCACTGTTGTGAGAACATGTTAAAAATCCAAATCAGCGATCATGCTTTTGAAAAGATGATTCAATTTTGTTGTCTACAAAACCCATGTGGGATTTGTGGAGTTTGTCTGCTCAAAGTATGGAGGTTTTAGTTGAATCTGATTTAGTTTTGATTAACCTAACAAAGGTATATCTGTAATTATACTTCTCTGTTTGAATAATGTTACTTGAATTTGTACTAATTATATAATGAATCCTGTAATTTTTACTGTGATTAAGTGGTAGGGTCTACGTTTAGTCTTTGCAAGAAGAGAAACAGTTAAAAGAAGAGTTGTAGGATGATGTCAGTCGAAAACATCAATGCTTTCGCGCAACGCGCGTCATTGAAAAACACTAGTTTGGTATTATATCAATACATTCAATCTGCCTTGATCATGTATTACTTTCCATATTGTTCTTTTAGGTGTAGACAAGCATTGGTTCGGCAATAACTAACTTAGGCTAGATGACGAGTATATACTCTATGGAAAATTCTAGCGACAACTCCAAATATTTTAACCAAGCAAAAAATCCTTCACGTATGGTGTTTATCCTTACAAAAATATATCCTTCACGTATCGTGTTGATCCTTAAAAAAATGTTACGGATTTAAATATTTGCAAATGCAAGCTTGCTTGGAATTTAGGTGCGAAAACTTGATGTTCAAAAAAAAAAAAAAATTAAATTATTTTATCACATGCTAAATTAAAGAATTATAGAGTAGATCAAAAAGTGAAAAAACAGATAAGTCAGAATTAAGGCAAAGCCTAACTATGATAAATAAAAACCACCACAAGTCCACAATTCATGCAAAACAATCATAATTCATTAAAAAAAAATAAAAACAAAACGGCCATAATTCATGCAAAGTCTAAGCTATGACAAATAGCTAACTTAGCTAGATGACGAGTATATACTTTATGGAAAATTCTAGCGACAACTCCAAATATTTTAACCAAGCAAAAAATTCTTCACGTATAGCGTTTATCCTTACAAAAATATATCCTTCACGTATAGTGTTTATACTTACAAAAATATATCCTTCACATATAGTGTTTATCCTTATAAAAATATATCCTTATGTATATTGTTTATCCTTACAAAAATATATCCTTATGTATAGTGTTTATCCTTAAAAAATGTTACGGATTTAAATATTTGCAAAGGCAAGCTTCCTTGGAATTATAGGTGTGAAAACTTGATGTTCAAAAAAAAAAAATAATAAATAAAATAAAATTATTTTGTCACATGCCAAATTAAAGAATTATAGAATAGATCAAAAAGTGAAAAAACAGATAAATAAAAACCACCACAAGTCCACAATTCATGCAAAACAACCATAATTCATTTAAAAAAAAAAAAACAAAACAGCCATAATTCATGCAAGGTCTAAGCTATGACAAATAAAAATTGACAATAAGTCTTTAAACAAAACCAACATAATTTATGCAAAGTCTAACCAAACCCATAAAAACATCAAGAACTTAAAAAACAATCATAAAACAAGTCCAAATAGCCATAATCATGGTGGAAACACCAATGATCCTGACATTTGGTGCGACCGCGCTAGAGTTTGGAGATTCGGCTGGAGTTTGTGCGGGTGGAGGAACCATACTCGGCGAACTTTTAGGAGGTAGAGACGGCGGGGGAGAGCTATGTTTGTGAGACAAAACCTTAACCTCGAGTTTTTCACCCTTCTCACAATGTCCATTAGCGCCGCTAATGAAGAAGAATGCTCCCGATTCGACAATCTTAATCCTGGTGATGCCGTCGTTGTATTGCTGGATCGGCTTCATCTTGTTACATTTTTTATAGTCTCCTTCCTCCACAATCAACACTGAATCCGTCTTCGAATCGTATTTAAACACTAAATTTCACATGAAAATTATGTAAGTTATCTTGTATTGAAAACCAACTAGATAATATAAACGTAACATATTATAAGTTGAATATAACAATGTTGTTAGGTTTCGTTCTCTAGGTATCTGAAATCAAACAATTTGAACCCAAGTTAGATAATAACCTAAAAACCTGAACCTTAAATGGTTCGGTTATCGGGTCAATTTTTCCCAACCATAAACCCGAACAACCTAAACCGAAAAACGAATAAAACCCGAACATTAATTTTTTTTTTTTATAAATGCGATTTGATTTGGAGTGTTTTGTATTTGAAACATTAAGTTTTGAGACTTTTGAATATTATCATACCATACTGTTAAATGATATTTGAATTGTGATGATATTTTGTTAACAACATAATATATTTGATGATATTTTGTGAATTTTTTTTTCCTTTTACATCTACACCCGAAAACCGAACAACCCAAACTTTGAAGGTCAGTAATCGGGTCATTTATTTTCTAGCCAACAACCCGACCCGGAAACCCGAAAAAATAACCCGAAGAACATCCCTAGAAACCAAAAGAAAATTACCTAGCACATCTCCGACTTTAAACCGCTGTTTTTCAGCCCATTCATTTAACACATTAGGAGTTGTTGGGATACGCCACGAGTTCTCTTTTCCACCAACCAAAAACTCTTTTGGTTCATGCGCATCAACATTCATCGAAAACGAAACCAAACCCGCTATGAAACACAACATAAAAAATCTGCTCGAACCCATTTTCTCAAGAAGATCGAAAAAACTCGATAGATTGAAATTTCTGTTTTTTTGTAACTTAAAAGTTACTTGTGTGGTAAGAGTCCAATATATAGATGTTAGGCTCGGAGCTAGGTTTGGGAAAATAACCAAGCTGTCAATATTGCCACGTCAGAATCGTGGCCTCATAGTATGGAGTAGCCGTTTTAAGATATGAGAATATTTCGTACGTGATAATAATTAATTATCATCTAATTCAAAATAACGTATTTGGTTATATAACAATTAATCTAATTTAATGATAAATAATGGATATATATATCAGGCCGATTTAGAAAAAAGTTATGGTAAATAATGGGCATAAATCAGGCCAATTTAGAAATAAATTGATGGAATTGGTAGTTTTTTTATAAACTTTGTTTTTAAAGTTTTTAGTTTCTATTTAGTTATTATCTAATCTAATCTAATCTAATCTAAATCTAAATATTAATAAAAGACTACAATTAATGTCACGTGTCAATTTCTCCTTCAACTTCACAATTATATTTTTATTTTTATTTAAAAATATTTTGTTATTCTTATCCTTATCCTTATCCTTATTATTATTATTATTATTATTATTATTATTATTATTATTATTATTATTATTATCTATAAATCTCTCAATTTCAATTTTAATATTATATATAAAAAATTATTTTGTTATTCTTATCCTTATTATTATTATTATTATTATTAAATATTAAATCTCTCAATTTTAATTTTAATAACATAAGGAGGAATAGTATATTTTTTGTCTTTTGTGTCTTCTTTCTTTTTCTTTTCTTTTTTTTGGCATTATTATTTTTCATTTTGTAGCAAAACTTTAGTTTTTATAATTTGTGTCGGGTTAAATAATTTTAGTTTTTTTATTAGTTTTTGTTTTACGTTTTTATCGAATTTGTTCGTTGGTCGTTGCTATTTAGCACGGTGTTTGGTAGTCACATTTGGCCCCTCGGGGTTTTTTTCATTCGTATTTGATGGTCACATTTGGTCTCTTAAGTTTTTTTACCCCTCGACTTTCTAATACGTATCGCTATAAATTCGACTTCGTCTACGTTTTACGTCATGTAAGTCACTTTGTGTTGGAAATTCATGTTTTTACGTTTTTTTCCGATTTTGGTCTTCGTTCGATGCTACTTAGTATGGTTTTACGTCCCCATCTCCTCAACGTTGGTATCACGCTTTTATGCCCACTAACCCGCAACGCGGGTAGCTTAAGACTAGTATATTATAAACTAGTCTAAGTACCCGTGTAATACACGGGTGGCTATACAAAAAAAATTATACTTTAACAGTGTTGATGTAAATAATTTAATTATATATACGTTCAAATACTAACATAAATAATAGAGAGTATATCAAATAATTGAAATACATGAATACAATAAAATTTCACAACCCATTGAAGATCTCTTTATATACAATATAGTCTAAGTACCCTTGTGTTACACGGGTTATTCAAAGTAAAATATATAATATTTAATGGTGTTGAGATAAAATTTGAAATGATAGAAACGTTCCATTTCTTATGTAAATATTCAATTACAATGAACCGAAAAAATGAGTGAGAAAAAATCACAAGTTGTTAAATAAATACACATGGTATTCCTATATTATGACGAAAATCGAGAACCGCAACATAATATACAAAAATACTATAAAAACCAACAAAGAAAAATTTATAAAAAAAGAATGAAACAACATTTTACTCCAAACTTGAGGTTCAAAGTAACTATTTGGTCCTTGATGAGAGACAGTAGAGGGGAGATAACAATTGTAACACCTGGCTACATCGTTTCCGGATATAATATATAGATAAATGTTGGTCGTAATTTGTAAATTTGCTCAGATGAACTAACAACAACGAATAATTGAAATCAAACAATAAGCTATAATAAACAGACTATGAGGATGGTGTTTGGATGTGTTTTCTTAAAGTTGTAATAATCACTTAAGTAAATGTTTGAGCGGAATGGGGGTTGGGTTTAATTGGCAAAGCCATTGGAGTTAAGGTGTTGTTCTCCATAAGATGAAGGGTTCGGGCCCCACTGAAGACGGATTTAGTGTAATTTAAGCCGTTAAAAAAGTAAATGTTTGAGCATTTGGCAAATTTTGCTTGTTTAATAAATTACTAAACATGATGACCAAACGTGACATTTTTGGGAAAATGAAAATAAAGTTGAAGTCTCTTAAATTGTTAAAAGTAACTGGTAAATTAGTAATCTTAGTGTACTATTAGATAATGAGGTTTTTTTTTGCAGCTGGTGTTGAATTGGTTATTTGAACCTTATATAATCACATTTCTAGAAGCATTATAAGTTCATCAGAACATATTACTTGATTACTGCGACTTCAAGTCACAAAAATAAAATATTTAGTTTCGATGGAAAGTCCAAACAACACCACATTTATAAAAGATTATAATCTTTAGTCTATTGGGTGATTTTCAACCCATCTGACTTGTTCCCTTATCCTTTTTTAGTTTGACGACCAGTTTGAGATGAAACACAATCACACAAGCCAAATATATCTACTCTTAAGTAAACGGGTTTAAATTGTTACCTCTAAAAGCGTAACAAATGAACAATAATACCTTACCAACTGACTTTGTCGCAGTAGCAATCACCGCCATTACTGGAAAATCTGAATTTTTTTGCTTAAGACACCCCTGGTACTCTATAATCTGGACGAAATCATGTCCCCATTGGCTGATGGACAAAAATGATAAAACAAAATATATTAAGTGTTTATAAGTATGTATGCTTTTGGAAGAGAAAAAAGAAAAACATATATGTTGGCTAAAGAGTCAAAATCTCATAAGCAAAAGTCATAGTTTCCAATGGCGCAAGGCTCAAGGTGGCGTATCCAACTCGCCTCAATCAAGTTGCACCATTATTCAATATATTATATTATTATTGATATAACATAACTTTAGAGTAATTTTACATACATCTTTCTAAAAGTTTAAGCTTTCATGTATATCTTTTTAAGTTTCGGAAACTCTCACAATATCATTTTTACCCGTTCTATAGTAGATAAATCAAATAGGAAAACAATGATAGTATTGAGAATCATCTCTCCTCATGTTGTTCTCATAGTTTATACAGTTGATTATATGAATTTAACACAGAACGGGTAGATATAATATTTTGAGATTTAGAAAGGATACATTTTAATTTTAAATTTTGAGAACGATACACACACACATATAGGGATGAGCAAATAGTATCGGGTAGTACTGATACCGAATTTCCTGAACCGGTTCGATTTTCGGTGCCGATAATTAGTGTTTTCGGTACCGGTCTGGCACGTTAGGTATTTACCTTCAAATACCAATCAATATGATACCGAACCGTACCGTATATTTTCGGTTCCGATACTGGTACCCATTTTTTGGGATTTTCATTACAAGTATTTTTGGTTCCGGTACCGAGCTATTCCCTGCACACATATAAGATTGCCCATATACCTTTTGTTTTAAAATACTTTACACAATCCACAAAACTGAAAAAATTATGACCTGGCATGTTTCAACCTACACATCACGACATTATTATTTATTATAATGACATCACACTAAAACTTGATCCTCGCGTATTTTGTTTTATTCTTATTTACTGAAATATATCTCAAATCAAACATCATCGACCACATGTTTATTGGCTACATGGGGAAACTTGTAAGATCTCTCCTTCAATTTCATCAACGACTTCTATTGAATCAATAAAGTTCATACTACTTAAACGTAATCCGTTGCTCAGTTCCATTAAAGTTCTTAACTTCTTAGGATTTGATTAATTTTATTTTGATTACATGTGCTTGATCATCTCAAATCTTAATTTATGGTCCTACTTGAGATGAATAAAAAAGGGTTTTTCAGATTCAATGATGAATTAATGATCAGTTGAATTGACTCAAATCAGACAGAAACCATACCTTGCGGTGTGACTGTGTCGGACACCGGGCGCTTTTCCAAAGTGCTTGGATGCCTCACGAGCAATCTTTGAAGCTCTAAGTAGAACCTGCAACAACCATATGTTCAAGAACCATCCAATATTTGCATGAGATGCACTTAAAATCACAACACATCTGCAAAAAAGTACCATACCGTGTTCTGTCCAAGTGGAGCTCTAAGAGCTAGCGACTGAAATGTTAAACATTCACCATCAGCCTTCTCAATCCTTGCCCTAGCAGTTGTTGTCCTTTAGCAGCTGCAAGACTCACATAATTTTAACTTTAAAAAGCTAATCGAGTAAACAAATATATGGTTCCAAACAACATTATAATCTGCATCCACACACTGACCATTCTCCCATGGAACATTTATATTATATCCAGCACCGGGTCCCTTGCCAATCATGATGTGTGAGCCATCATCACTCGTCTGAGTGTTTGGTACCCCTTGAAAGACATATAATTAATGATAACACAAAACTTGAAAAGGACCTACGTCAAACAGGTGAATCTTGCATAGAGTTGGTAAACGTCCGGTTCGGTTTAGACAGTTGGTATTCCAAACTTAATAGCAAGATGCCAAAATTGGTTATGCATACCTCTTTTTGCTGCTGAAGACGCTTGCGATAAAGTGTTTGTTTCCTCCGGAGTTCCACTCAAAAGATTTGAAGATCAGTGGGTAGCTGCGCGTTTTTTCAGACCGTTGAATCCTCAAAAGGCCCACAAGCAGATAGTTTTCTTAACCTCTTCTCTGACCATGTAGAAGACCAGCTACTTCATAGGTGAGAGCCTCAACTATGCGCTGACCAAAAAAAAAAATCTTATTCTAAAACCTCATGTAAAATTTGGTACGAATGGCAACTTGTAGAGGAAATTGAGGTTCTCAATTTTCGGGCATGTTTCCTTCAAGATTATTGTTATAAAGCATGCCTAAAATGGAGACGAATAACTGAAGTCAAATGAACACATCTTAACTTCAAGTGTATATAGAAGCGTTCATATTCTGAATAAAATTTTGATAAAGATTGCAAATAAAGAGGAAAAAACTGTTGATATCTATATGTATATATTTTGAACAGCCAAGTAAATTTATTAAGAACGGGTCAACAAAAAAATGTTAACCACATCCAATTATATACACCTAAAACAAAAATGTTACACGCCTAACTAAGGTAGACCAATGTTCCCACGTTAAAGTCGCCACTTTGGACTAGTGCTTTACCCACACCTTTATTTATTTCACCACACTTACCGGCGAGTTCTTCTTCCGTTGAACACCAAGTTGTTCCTGCTCGACTAAATGCATCCTATTGTTGTTTCACAGGACTGAATATAATAGTTGTTTCCAATCCTTTTATCCACACACATTGTCACACCCTGGCTTTGCAGAAGCGTGGTTAATTTGGTGTGACTTCTTAATACCATAGCTTAATCATAACAAAGCTATATGAAAATAAAACCATGCAGATCATCCATTGATTTAAGTTTTAAAACAAAAGTATCATAACATTGTCTTAAGGCGTTGACACATGCAACGGAAATTACAACCTAATAACATAAAAACATTGTTCAGAATTTATAACCACAAGCATAAAGCAGACGTAGTTTAAGAACTGTGGCTCGTCCAGGCAAGAGCCACGACCCCTAAACTTGGATGACCTTATTTCTCTTATGCAGCGTGAAAAACGTAGCATACCATGCCAGATCCTTAATTACCTGAAATACATGTAAGTTGGAAAAATCAACAAAAATTGTTGAGCAAGTTCATGTGTAGTGAGTAAGTAAAACCTTTGTAAGTATAAAATCCTGGTATGTAGTAAATAAGAAAAAAGAGATCACCAATGGTTTGCAAGGCCATTGATATGTGTGAAGTGTTGTAGGAAGACTCAAACCTAGCATATTTTGCGTTGGGTACAAAGTCACCCCGAGGTCCGTTACGCTGGGCCTGGGGCTGGCCTCGCTACACCCAGATAGATCTACCGCTACTGTCCCTCGGTCCTACTATGAGGATTAATGGCCTCAAGTTGCGCCTACCCACTCACATGATCTAAGTAATAACCCTCCTTAGGCTAACCATACCATGTAAAAAAAATATTTGTAATCATAGTAACATGTATTTCACCCCCGCAGTTTAGAAAACTGAAAACAGTTAAGAAAAAAGGGGGACATGAACTCACCGTGGTGCGTCTCTAACAAGAAATCTCCTGGTCAATCTGCTGTGCGACGACCTACACGTACTAAGTTCTATTAGACGGACGGCCATGCCTTAGCTTAAGGTTTAATGTCTTTGGGAAATAGTTAGGCAACTATTTCGTATGTACACTTAGTAATTATTTGGTAAATATATTCCTTCCCAAGGATGGGGGTTTTTATACATGTGCATTTCTGTATCTTCGAAATATATTATTAAGTCCCACTTAATAAAATATATTTTATTTCATTTATCAAATATACTTTACTTCCAAAATATAAATATTTTTCCCAAAAATATTATATTTAATCCATATAATTTTTCCCAAAATAATACTCGTCATAATATACACTTATGAGTATTTTCTAAAAATGCGTGAGTTATGTTTAAAGATCGGGTGGTATTAATAATACTGTTGTAGCTTAATATTTATTGTGAAGGCGTTCGTATTATTTTGGAGTTGTTAACATCCGGTAATATTATTTTTACTCTAAAAATAATATTTAGATAGTTTGCAAAATAATCACAAAAATTTACGCAAGTGTTGTTATGAAAATATATATTCTAAATATATATTTTAGCAAGTTTTATTTTGTGAAAATCCCACCTCCGACACTTAAAAAGTTTTGTAATAAAAATCGTGGCGAAAGTTATTCGGGAAAACAAGTTAAAAATATAGTCATAACACTTGTGATAAAAATATTTACAAGTGTTAGATTTTTGGAAAAATTTCGCCGGAGTTTCCCCTGTAACTTGAGGTGGCCACGCTTTTAAGCGTATCATTTTCTTTTATAATTCACATCAACCATGTTCTCAATCAACAATAAACAATATTCAAACCATCAAACTAGTCAAAATAGATATAAATCGCAAAAATACATGAACTTGTGGTTTATCTCAAAATATGCAGTAACTTCCCATTACTTTTAGTGAAACTTTGGATAAATCAACTCGGTTTCTTAAGAGTCTCGTTTTTAAAGAAGTTACATCTTTACAACTTCTTGTCAAATACTACAAAAATAGTTCTTTTGTCAAAACTTTGTGTTACACAAGTGTCTACACACCTGTGTGTTTACAAAAATCACTCTTGTTCATGTAAAACCCGGTTTAGAAAATATGATTTCTTTTGACGCTTGGTCCTTTGAAAATACCACTTGTAGATCCGTAGATCTACTAGTTTACAAGTCTATTTCATAAGAAAGAATGTCTTTACACAAGTTCATGCTTGATATGTAGTAGTGTTCATCATTTAACCTCTTTCATACTTTAACATATTCTAGGTCATGTTTCATGGACATGACTTAGCCGGGTTAGATGACGATCCGAGCTACTACTAGCATAGATCAACACTAAATAATCACAATAAAACAAGTCTTACAAGTTTTACACAACTCTATTGCTTTTATCCAACATGTTTATCATTTTAGTAAACTTTTAGTATGTAATCTTGTATGTTCATGATTTTTAACCGACAAAGTTCATTTTAACCACTTTAGAATAGATCAAGAAGGCGTTTAGAGTCACTTACTACTAGTCGAAAAACGAGTGGATAAAGGCAATGTAGTGAGGTCCTTCGCAATCCGAGTGCACCGGGCTTCCTTATGCGCGATCCTTAACCCTTGTATGTGCTTGGAATGGCTTGAATGAAATCGAAAAATGATGGTGGTGGTGCCTTGGATCTCGGCCGAAAGGAGCAAGGAGGGAGAGAGAGGTGAAATTTGTTAAGTGGTTTAGTGAATGAAATGGTTAACTCCCTAGACATACTTATAATCCATTGATGTGTGTAAAATGCAACATGTAAATTACATCAAATGAGGCATAAAACTAACCATTTTTAAGTACTAATGTTGGAAAAAGAGTGTTTTTGTCTTCCTTTTGTATTTTCAGGATTAAATGAGCTCAAATTCACAAAAGAAGCAAAAAGACAGCTAAATCTAACATAAATACAAGAAAAGGAACATAAGTGGATTGCCCGACCCCTCAACAGCATCCTCCCAAGCAAAATAGAGAAGGCAGAAGACTGAACACGCCCCGTGCTCAGCCAGCACGGGGTCGTGCCCAAGAAGCAGCAGAAAAGACAAACCTATAGAAGCTTCTATTGCCCACCACGGGGCCGTGCCCAGTGAACACGAGGGCGTGGCGAAAGTACAGCAGGCGCATTAATTGTAATTGCGAATTACAATTAATGAAGAGAGAGAGTGTCAGACAGGCACGGGGCCGTGTCCAGCGGACACGGGGCCGTGCCCATCCTTCTGTTCAGCCTATAAATAGGAGTGCTTGGTTTCATTGCAACTCATCCCTTGGCACACCACCTCTCTCACACTTCATCCACCACCCACCACCACCATAACACCATCATCCACCACCATCATCCATTGTCCATCATAGAGTGTGTGAGTCGTCTCGAGATCCAAGACTGATCGTAAGAGTTCTTGACAATCAAGGCCATGTTTGCCTAAGTCTCTTACATCACTTGGTGAAGACAAGTGTTTAGTATAATACTTTTTATTTTCAATCTTTTGCACTTTTTATTTGGTTTTGTATTAATGACTTTAATAACTAGTTACTTATGTTGAAGGTGATCTTTCCTTATCGTTTGTCCGTGGTGTCTTGGCATTATTTTACTGTCTATATAAAATAAAAGATTTTCACCATTCATATCTCCACGGTCTATATGGAGGTATGTTGGCTACCTGGTCGGGGGTTAAGGGAACAGTTTGGTAAAGGTCTTGCCCTTGTTCAGCGTTTAGAGGTCCTGCAAGGGACTTGGGTCAAATTTAGTAGGATCTCCTTCAATGCCCATAGGTATTGGATGGCGGGCATCCAAACTCTTTGACCCCCTCATAAGTTAACTACTATTAATACTATAACCCGGCTATTTAGGACTGTATCCCTGCTGACTCAGACTACTTAGTCGAGGGTAACGTCACCTCCAAAAGAGGGGCCTACCATAATTTGCATTAATAACTTAATTCATTATCTTTAAATAATCCGACCCTTTAGGATTGTATCCTTGCTGACTCAAACTACTGGGTTGAGGGTAACGTCGCCTTCAAAAGAGGGGCCTACTACAATAACTAAGATAATCTCTTAAACAAGTGCAAAAGTGCGAAAATAATCAAAGGTTATACTAATACACGAGTCGGATCCAAGTGATTCATCTTGTCTATCTGTTTTTATTTTTATTTTATTTTATTTTTCAGCATTTAGTTAGTTTTCATTTTCTTAGTTTAAAAATCTTTTCTAACTTTTTGATTTGATTAGACGTTGAGGATAAACCGGTACTAAAAGCTCTTGTGTCCTTGGACGACCTCGGTATCTTACCAACACTATACTACGTCCACGATGGGTGCACTTGCCCATATGTGTGTTTAGTGTTAGTAAATATCGTGTTTTATAAATTTAAAACTTGACTAAAAGTGTAAAAAGGGCTTAAAATATACATCTAAAATATATACACACTAGCACGCATCAAGTTTTTGTCGCCGTTGCCGGGGACACAAGGATTTTAAGAAAGTTAGGAATCAACGGCCTAATCATATTTTTATTTTTCTTTTTAATTTTTTAGGATTTTCTTAGTTTTTCAGCTTCTGCAGAGCTCAGCACGGGCCGTGCCTGGTCGGACACGGGCCGTGCCCAGCGTTGTTACTGGCAGTTTTTAGTTTTCCAAGTTACAGAAGGCTGACCACGGGGCCGTGTCGGTGCAACACGGGGCCGTGTCCAACTCTCCAGTAACTGGGATCTGGAAAACAATCACTGTAACTCCGACCACCGGCCGTGTTCACTGAGCACGGGGCCGTGGTGAACCTTCTGACCAGCATTCTTTTTTGTTTTTATTGCAGGACTTGGAACCAGACGCCACCCCTACGTAGTGTATGAGCTCCGGTTCTAATAAGGACATAAAAGAACCTCTAGAAGAACCCCAACGCTTTCTCAGAAAAAGACTAAAAGACAAAAACCAAGAGAAGGTTTCGGGAAATCCACCTCCAATGGCGGATCAACGTACTCTCATGGATTATCTACGACCCACCGTAGGTAACCTCGGCGCCGCTATCAATGCACCGAATGTTGAAGCCAATAACTTCGAACTTCGGCCGCATTTGATACAAATGCTCCAAAACTCCGCAACCTTCCATGGGCTTGCGGACGAGGATCCCCATCTACATATTACTAATTTCCTAGAAATATGTGATACCTTTCGGATCAATGGAGCATCAAATGACGCCATCCGCCTTCGAATGTTTCCTTTCTCACTAAAAGACCGAGCAAAAGCTTGGCTTAACGCCCTCCCAGCTGGATCGGTAAACACCTGGGATGAACTAGCCCAAAAATTTCTATATAAGTATTTCCCTCCCGCTAAAACGGCTAAATTAATGACTGAAATTAATACGTATTCACAAGAGGACGGGGAATCCTTATATGAAACTTGGGAAAGGTTCAAGGAGCTATTGCGAAAGTGTCCACATCACGGCCTTGCGATATGACAACAAGTATCCACTTTCTATAATGGGTTGCTGCCACACACAAGGCAGACACTTGACACTAGCTCCGGGGGACTTTTAGGTAATCGCCGCCCGCATGAAATATATAACCAAATTGAGGAAATTGCTCAAACCAATTTCCAGTGGCACACTCCCCGAGGCAATAAATCTATTGCCCCGGGCGCCCATAAGGTTGATGAAAACACTTCTTTACAAGCCCAAATCGAGACCCTTTCTTCAAAAATAAAAAAATTGGAAATGACAAAAACGGTCTCGGTTATGGCTTGTGAAGGGTGTGGTGGGCCACATGAAAATTGGAGTTGTATGAAAGAAACGGACGATCAACAAGAGTCGGTAAGCTACATTGACAATAGACCTAGGCCATCGGGTCCTCCAACGGGCACTTACAACCAAGGATGGCAGAATCATCCTAACCTTGGTTGGAGAGAACTCGGCAATAGTAGTAACCAACAAAACCAACGAACAAACTTTCAACAACCAAGAAATGAGTCACAAAATTTCACTCAACAACAAGGTGGACGAGAAAGGCTTGAAGATAATGTATCTCGCCTCATCTCCGACACTGAAAAGAAAAACTCGGAAAGATTTCTACAATTAGAATCAAATTTTAGAAATCAACAAGCTAGTATTCAAAATATAGAAAAACAATTAAGTCAACTAGCCCAAAATTTTTCCGAGAGACCACCAGGCGCATTACCAAGCAATACCGAAACAAACCCAAAAGCGCAAGTTCATCTCATCACGTTACGAAACCGCACCGTGGGGCCTGCGGAAGCGCCACCGCCGACAGAGGAGACTATACCACCGCCTCTGCAAGAAAAGGACTCCCCTCCATCATCAGAGCCTACCAAAGCTCCTCGCGTTCCGTACCCCGGTAGGTTAATTCGTCAAAAGACCAATGAGCAATTCGCAAAATTCGAAAGTCTACTAAAACAATTGCATGTCAACATTCCTTTTATTGATGTCCTAACCCAAATGCCTAAATATTCTAAGTCCATGAGGGACTTCCTCACTCATAAAAGGAAAATTGAAACGTTGCAATTAGTTAAATTAGGCGAACAATGCTCCGCCCTCGTACTCAACAAACTCCCCCAAAAGAAAATCGATCCCGGAAGCTTCACAATTCCTTGCTCGATCGGGGACTCCCCCGTTCGTAATGCATTAGCCGACCTTGGGGCTAGCATTAACCTCATGACCTCATCAATGTTCAAAAGACTCGACCTGGGAACAACGAGTCCTACAAAAATGAGCATACAACTTGCTGATCGGTCCGTCAAATTCCCACAAGGTGTCATCGAAAATGTCCTAGTAAAGGTAGACAAATTTGTCTACCCAGCCGACTTTGTTATATTTGATATGGAAGAAGACACCAAAGTCCCTCTCATACTAGGGAGACCATTTCTAGCCACCGCGCAAGCAGTGGTAGACATGAATAACGGAACGCTCACCTTAAGGTGCGGGGATGATGAAGTAAAGTTCGGGGTTGGGAAGAGAATAGAGGACGATGACCCGGTCAACTACATGAAGGTTATTGATTCGAGTTTGGATGCTGCTCTCCGACGGTGCAACATGGGATGCAAAACATCCCACTCAAAAATTATATAACCTCACTTTGGGTCTAGCCAAGGACCCTTATAAACGTGGCGCACCACGGAGGCATTCCGCGGAACTATCCTTAGCTTAGTTTAATCTTTTAGTTTTAATCTGCAGAAATAAAACACACTCATGATGATAAAGGATGATAAGGGAAATGAGAAACATGGCTCCATGCACAAGAACAAGGCCACCCGTCGACGATTTCTCCATTACAGTAGGTTCAACACGGGTCGTGCCCAGCCAACATGGCCCCGTGCTGAACCCCCTGCAGAAAAATGCCCAGTTCAGGTAACTGGACACGGGCCGTGTTCACCAGACACGCCCCCGTGTCCAGGCTTCTGTTTCTTTTTCTTAATTATCGTTACTGGCACCTGAACACGGGGCCGTGTCCAGACTGCCAGTAACATAAATTTTTGCTTTTAAACACCATGTTACACATTCAATCAACCTAAAAATTTATTTTTGGGACACATTGAGGACAATGTGTAATTTAAGTGTGGGGGGGGGGGGGGATGCTAAAACCTTGAAATTTTGCAAGTCCTAATAACAAGCCTTAAACTCTATTGGAACCACTAATCACCCCAAATTTTTTCAATTTTTTTTACTTGTCTAAAGTTTAAGTTGGGAATTCTAAGATTAATAAGGTTATATTTTTGCAGGTTTACAACCGATAGCGTCGTGATAAAAAGAACTAACATAAGAAAATTATGAAACGGCATGACAAGCTTAACTAAAATTCGATTATATATACTTGATCACACAGAAAAACCCATTCCCACAAAAAGTGAGTTTTGAGCCTTTATTGAGCATACAAATACACATCTTTAGACTAAATGCTCATTTTTCGTTTCTTGTGTGAATAGCCGCTTGGTTCTTACGACTCTAGAACTTGCCACGACGATTCATTCCCGGTCCTTACCAACTTAAACCCAAGTAAGTAAATGATAGAGGCATTAGGACTAACCCTTTTTTTATTTCAAAACCATTATTTTTATTTTTCTTTTCACCTACCCAAAAACTCCCCCTAGTTAACCCCCTTTGAGCCTAAACCTTTCATTTCTTTACCCTAAAAACCCTTTTACCCACCAAAACCCTTTTTATTTTTACCCTATATTTTAGTAACAAGCTCCGTTTTCGTGTGACTAAAAAAAATGATGAAGTTAGAAATAAACAAACAAAGCTCTTAAAACAAAAAACTTGTTTGAAGAAATACTTCATTAAGAATAAAAAGTCACTAAAACAAAATGTTTTACGAAAACCGACGCTTTTTACGCTTTTCGCCCTTTTCTACTAACCACTAACCCAACTGCCCACCTTTAGCCCAAGCCTTTACCCAAAAAGTCCTCTTGATATTTACAAAGGTAACAAGTTATAAAGGAGGAGGATTGATTGCTTGGCAAGCCTATGGTAGGGACAAGTTCCATGCCGCTCTCGAGTGATTCACTAAAAATACACCTTCGGCCGAGTGTGAGTGATTTCTCCCGTGAGGTATGTGAACTTGTATATAAATGGAATTTTAAAAAGGCATGCTATGCCCAAATAAGTAATTTATCCTATGAAACGTTCTAAATAAATCATAACGAATAGGATTGTAAATAAATAAAAATAAAACCAAAAAGATCTTGGATTCCCGACACTCTATGACAAGCCAAAACCTTCTCTTCTACCCATTCCATTTGAGAGTGTAAGCCACATATTAAAGAGTTTTGCTTGAGGACAAGCAAAAATTCAAGTGTGGGGGTATTTGATGTGTGTAAAATGCAACATATAAATTACATCAAGTGAGACATAAAACTAACCCTTTTTAAGTACTAATGTTGGAAAAAGAGTGTTTTTGTCTTCCTTTTGTATTTTCAGGATTAAATGAGCTCAAATTCACAAAAGAAGCAAAAAGACAGCTAAATCTAACATAAATACAAGAAAAGGAACATAAGTGGATTGCCCGACCCCTCAACAGCATCCTCCCAAGCAAAATAGAGAAGGCAGAAGATTGAACACGCCCCGTGCTCAGCCAGCACGGGACCGTGCCCAAGAAGCAGCAGAAAAGACAAACCTATAGAAGCTTCTATTGCCCACCACGGGGCCGTGCCTAGTGAACACGGGGGCGTGGCGAAAGTACAGCAGGCGCATTAATTGTAATTGCGAATTACAATTAATGAAGAGAGAGAGTGTCAGACAGGCACGGGGCCGTGTCCAGTGGACACGGGGCCGTGCCCAACCTTCTGTTCAGCCTATAAATAGGAGTGCTTGGTTTCATTGCAACTCATCCCTTGGCACACCACCTCTCTCACACTTCATCCACCACCCACCACCCCCATAACACCATCATCCACCACCATCATCCATTGTCCATCATAGAGTGTGTGAGTCGTCTCGGGATCCAAGATTGATCGTAAGAGTTCTTGACAATCAAGGCCATGTTTGCCTAAGTCTCTTACATCACTTGGTGAAGACAAGTGTTTAGTATAATACTTTTTATTTTCAATCTTTTGCACCTTTTATTTGGTTTTGTATTAATGACTTTAATAACTAGTTACTTATGTTGAAGGTGATCTTTCCTTATCGTTTATCCGTGGTGTCTTGGCATTATTTTACTGTCTATATAAAATAAAAGATTTTCACCATTCATATATCCACGATCTATATGGAGGTATGTTGGCTACCTGGTCGGGGGTTAAGGGAACGGTTTGGTAAAGGTCTTGCCCTTGTTCAGCGTTTAGAGGTCCTGCAAGGGACCTGGGTCAAATTTAGTAGGATCTCCTTCAATGCCCATAGGTATTGGATGGCGGGGATCCAAACTCTTTGACCCCCTCATAAGTTAACTACTATTAATACTATAACCCGGCTATTTAGGACTGTATCCCTGCTGACTCAGACTACTTAGTCGAGGGTAACGTCACCTCCAAAAGAGGGGCCTACCATAATTTGCATTAATAACTTAATTCATTATCTTTCAATAATCCGAACCTTTAGGATTGTATCCTTGCTGACTCAAACTACTGGGTTGAGGGTAACGTCGCCTTCAAAAGAGGGGCGTACTACAATAACTAAGATAATCTCTTAAACAAGTGCAAAAGTGCGAAAATAATCAAAGGTTATACTAATACACGAGTCGGATCCAAGTGATTCATCTTATCTATTTGTTTTTATTTTTATTTTATTTTTCAGCATTTAGTTAGTTTTCATTTTCTTAGTTTAAAAATATTTTCTAACTTTTTGATTTGATTAGACGTTGAGGATAAACCGGTACTAAAAGCTCTTGTGTCCTTGGACGACCTCGGTATCTGTCACACCCCGATTTCCACGTGTGTCACCGGTGGGCCCGGTGGGGGATTACCGTGACGATGTTGGCAACAATATAGTCAAACCACACAATTATATAATGCACAGCGGAAGCATAAGATAAATATATAAATTTCAACCTCTGATCATAATATCAATGTATTACAGAGTTGAATATCCACAGTGGATCGAAAGTAAAAGTAAGGTATTGTTCCATTAGATACTGCAATCAAGCTTGCGAGGCTTATCCCGGCGCTAGGGAGCTAATACCAGCCAATTACGTTTAGGTACCTGCACTTAATCTTTTTGGGGAAAATACGTCAGTTTACACTGGTAAATACATTCAACTGACACATTTGAAAATGTTTATTAAAATTGATTTGAATGCACAAGGCACAAACTCTTTTATAACTTGGGAAAATTCATAATGATCTTGTGAACGTTTTACATGTTCTTTTATGCGTTCAGTAGCCCGGGTCGTGCCAGGTTAAAGATTTATAGACACACCACGTTTGCGTAAAACCGTAGTACAGAAACCAACGGCTACGTCTTTTAGTTTTAATGTCGACACTTTATACCGGGTGTACGCCTACACCGGGATGTCGATGGTCGTGGCCATTTCGTAAAATGATGCCAAGGATATCCGGGACAACGGTCATTAAACCCCCCAAAGGCTTATAAGCAACAAAACTGTTTAAATGAGCCAATCATATTATTTAGTTATCCACCTAAGCGGTGGACGAATATAGTGCTCAATCAAGCGGTATTAATATACCGTAACCCAAGCCCATATAGGGGAAATAAGTCAAAAGTATTTACCTTTGCAAGTATTAATCCTTAATTTAGATCAAGTCACCGATAGCTTTTACTGGGGCTCCTAATCTGGAACGAAGGTTTTAATTAACCTCTTAGAATCCTAACGGTCCTTGTATTAGCCGTAGCTTAAACCGGTTGATTCCGATATATAGATATGGTTAATTCGCACGAAAAGGCGAAAACCGAGAATGGAGTATGATTTGGACCCAACAAGTTCAGCGACTTGTTTTATATGGGTTTATAGTTCATACTCTGGATTTTGGGGTTCAAATAGTATAATTTGACCCGTATCGGCTATTGCACGAAAACTAGTTCCATGAGCCGTACCGTGTGCGCAAATAGGCGAAACGGTTAACCATAAGAGTCGTACGCTTATTTCCTAAGTCAATATGCCTTAAAAGTATTTTGGCATCAGTAGGATACCTTCCGTAATGCCCGTAACGAGTTTAAGTTAATATTATGCCCCGTAGGGGCTTTTCGGTCATTTTAAAGACTTTAAAAGGGATTTTCGAGTTCTACAGGAAATCTGAGTTTCCCGATCAGCTTATAAAGCTTAAAATACTTTATTTATTATTTAAAATCAGTAGCAACTGGAATCGGGTCAAAAGACCTTGTAGAACTCCCGTTTTGGCCAAAAAGGGCATATTCGGTATTTACCGAACCGTAGCCATAACCGCAGGTTATGAGCAAGGTAAAAATTATTAAAAATCTTTAAAATTCCCAAAATATTATTTTACCACAGTGGGTAAAAGTTTTGGTGCCGAAAACTTGGGTTAGATGAGCGTTATGCTAATTGCGCCGTTAATTGTAAAACTTTCTTAAAAGTGCGCCTTTTAGCATAACTCTCATTCTAGACCTCGGATTGACGTGAAACTTTAAGGACATGCTTATAATTTAGTAAGCAAGGTTTTGGTCCGTTCACGTGTCCGAAATACTCGTTTTAATTTTAAAAGGCCGTTACGGTCAACTTTTAGGCGAATGACGGAAATGCGCTAAAGACTCGGATAACTCATGAACCGACCACAGAGGCTTATACCAACATGTGACCTGGTCCTAAGAGAGTCCTAAGGTATATTTATACCTCACTAAAACGGGTCAGAACTGAAGTCAAAGCAAAAGTCAAACTTTTGCGACATTCGGCTCCGAACCGGTTCTATATGGTAAATGATCGATTCAAACGAGCGCAAACATGTTTATATACTTATTATCATGTTTTATGATTGTCAAAACAGGTTCCATAACATATATATTACAGATTATGCTTAAATCGCTAAAATAGCTTTCTGTTGACTTTTTAACCGCACGTTTGACTCGATAATTGACATAGTTAGAGTGGTGATCAGGGGGAACCATTTTAGAGGTTTAATACCCACATAAATACCAACTCATAACCATTTTTGATTCGTCATAAGACTGAATCATTTGCAAGATATTGCAATGACAACCGTTAGTTACGACGGTTGCGTTTATAGGCTATAACTATGGAAATGTGGAGCCAAATTGGTTATGAACGACTTACAGAAGTTAACTCTTGATGAGAGAACAGAAAAGAATGCTAGGGAGCTCTTGAATGATCAGTTGCAAGTGTTTTGTGTTGTGTGATTGGTAATGCACAAGATGTGGCTATTTATAGCCAAAGAAGGCAACTAATGATCATCACAAGCACTACTATCAGTCCAGAGCTGATGGGTAGTTGTCCCCTAAGTGTATGGGTTGAGCATAGGGTGCCCATGCCCCATAATTACATGCATGATCGTTCACAAGCTCCAAAA
The DNA here is from genome assembly GCF_002127325.2 of Helianthus annuus. NCBI lineage: Eukaryota > Viridiplantae > Streptophyta > Magnoliopsida > Asterales > Asteraceae > Helianthus > Helianthus annuus. The sequence continues at coordinate 172,133,801 of NC_035442.2, read as the reverse complement.
GCCAAGTAGTTACCATTTTTCTGCATCTGGGCACTTTACGCGGCCCGCATGGGAGTTCCCATGTGTTTTAATGCGGGTCGCCTAAAGATCAAACATCAGACGCGAAATAGAGGAGGCTCGCGGCCCGCCTCAACTTATGTTGAAACCTTACGCGGGTCGCCTAAGGTTATATTTTCTGAATTTTTAAATCTTTTTGTAATTATTACAGAATCTGGCCATTAATAACGAAATCTTTCGTAATGATTCGCCTGACCTTTCGGTTTTGAAGGGGTAACTTTGCGGTTTGGCCCTCGGTTATTTACCGATAGGGGCCTCGTGTTAATTACCCGCATTATTAAGTCCCCGGTTTATTTATTAATCATATTGGAAAGCCTTAACTTTCGCTGTTGACGCTTTTAACCCTTCTTCTACGAATTCGATCGTAACTTTCTCGTTTCATATCGAAACTTCGCGAAATTTATATATATTATTTTAGTGAGGGTATAATACCGTTACAAAGTCTTTGGAACGTTAAAGGGTCACTCAGAGGTATTATTAAACATGTTGACACAGTTAACCCCTGTAGTTTGTAATCTCCCACTTTCTTCCGCGTTTTATATTTGTACGATCTATAATTTATTCGTTTGAAGGTTTAAGCATTATTTAGGGATACTATACAGTATATTTACCCTTGTTGACATTTATAACCCTCGAATTTATATACTTTCAAGGTTTGTCAAAATTAGTCCTTTATTTATTATAGATGTCACGTGTAAACAAATGACACGTGTTAACACATCATTGGACACAAAAATTCGAGGTGTTACATCCTCACCCCCTTAAAATAAATCTCGAACCGAGATTTACTCAAATAAATAGGGGTATTTTTCTTTCATTGTAGCTTCGACTTCCCACGTATATTCAGGACCTCTACGAGCATCCCATTTGACTTTTACAATCGGTACGTGCTTTCTGCGAAGCTTCTTCACCTGTCGATCTTCAATCGACAAGGGTTTTTCTATAAACTTTAAGCTCTCATCTATATGCACATCTGTGTGTGGGATCACCAACGATTCGTCGGCGAAGCACTTTTTAAGATTGCAGATGTGGAACACATTGTGAATTCCATTGAGCTCTTCAGGCAAGTTTAGTTTATAGGCAACTGATCCGACTCGTTCAATGACCTCAAAAGGCCCTATGTATCTCGGACTCAGCTTGCCCTTCTTGCCGAAACGCATCACCCCCTTCCAGGGTGACACCTTAAGTAATACCTTTTCACCTACTTCGAAGTGAAAATCCTTACGCTTTGGATCAGCGTAGCTCTTCTGCCTATCGCGGGCAGCCTTGAGACGTTCCCGGATCTGGACAATCTTGTCCGTCGTCTGGAAAACAATCTCTGGTCCTGATAATTGGACCTCTCCTACTTCCGCCCAACAAACAGGCGATCTGCATTTCCTACCATATAATGCCTCAAAAGGCGCAGCCTTTATGCTGGTGTGGTAGCTATTATTGTAGGAGAATTCGATCAGGGGTAGGTTTTTATCCCAGTTACCACCTAGATCGATCGCACATGCACGAAGCATGTCTTCTAGCGTTTGGATAGTACGCTCACTTTGACCGTCCGTCTGTGGATGGTAAGCCGTACTAAAGTTTAGACGCGTGCCCAAAGATTGCTGGAAACTCTTCCAGAAGTGAGATGTGTATCTAGTATCCCTGTCGGAGATAATAGACACAGGTATGCCGTGTAAGGCTACAATCTTATCAACATAAAGTTGGGCTAACATATCGGAGCTATACGTCTCCTTGATGGGTAGAAAATGAGCTGATTTAGTCAGCCTATCTACTATGACCCATATTGTATCGTTTCCTTTCCTGGTTTTGGGTAACTTGGTTATGAAGTCCATAGTTACGCATTCCCACTTCCACTCGGGAAGTTCAGGCTGTTGTAGCAAGCCAGACGGCTTTTGGTGCTCGGCTTTGACTTGAGCACAAGTCAAGCACTTTGCTACATGGGCGGCTACAGACTTTTTCAAGCCTATCCACCAATAATTTGCCTTTAAGTCTTGGTACATTTTATCAGCACCAGGATGGACCGAGTATTTGGAACTATGGGCTTCCTGGAGAACAACATCTCGTAGTCCACCATAAATCGGAACCCATATACGTCCATTCAGCCTAAGAATTCCATCCTTGCTAAGAGTCAACTGCTCCTCAGTTACTCCCAGCTTTTCATTTGGATAATTAGCTTCCAACACAGCCTCACGCTGCGCAGCCAAAATCCTTTCAATCAAATTATTTCTAACCTCAACGCTCTTGGCATTGATTCGAATGGGTTTTACCCTTTCCTTCCTGCTCAAGGCATCGGCGACCACATTCGCCTTGCCGGGATGGTACCTGATTTCGCAGTCATAATCATTCAGGGTTTCCATCCAGCGGCGCTGTCTCATGTTCAACTCCTTCTGGTTGAACAGGTGCTGGAGGCTTTTGTGATCAGAATAAATCACAAATTTAATACCATAGAGGTAATGCCTCCACAACTTCAGTGCAAATACAACGGCACCCAATTCCAAATCATGGGTGGTGTAATTCTTTTCATGCACCTTTAATTGTCTTGAAGCATAGGCAATCACCTTGCCCTTTTGCATAAGCACACACCCCATGCCCGTGTGTGATGCATCGCAGTAAACTACGAATTCATCTGTACCCTCAGGTAAGGTTAACACAGGTGCGTTGCTCAGCTTCTGCTTCAGTATTTCAAAGGACTCTTGCTGCTTCGGGCCCCAGATGTACTTTTCTTTCTTCTTGGTCAAGGAAGTCAAGGGCGCAGCAATCCTTGAAAAATTTTCAATAAATCTCCGGTAGTATCCTGCTAATCCCAGGAAGCTACGGATTTCGGTAGGCGTCTTTGGCTCTTGCCAGTTCATGACTGCCTCTACCTTAGCGGGATCCACTTGGATACCACGCTCACTCACAACGTGTCCTAAAAATTGAACCTCTCTTAGCCAGAATTCACATTTCGAGAATTTGGCGTAGAGTTTCTCACGCTGTAGTAATTCGAGAATGCAACGAAGGTGCTTCTCGTGGTCATCTTGGCTTTTAGAATAGATCAGAATATCGTCGATGAAGACTATGACGAATTTATCTAAATACGGCTTGCAAACGCGATTCATGAGATCCATGAACGCAGCCGGTGCATTTGTGAGCCCAAAAGGCATCACTAGGAACTCGTAATGACCATAGCGAGTCCTAAATGCAGTCTTGTGTATATCTTCATCTCTGACCCTTAGTTGATGATAACCCGACCTTAAGTCGATCTTGGAGAAGTAGCTTGCTCCTTGCAGCTGGTCGAACAGATCATCGATCCTTGGTAAAGGATATCTGTTCTTTATGGTAACTTTATTCAGCTCTCTATAGTCGATGCACAACCGCATCGATCCGTCCTTCTTCTTTACAAATAGGACAGGAGCTCCCCAGGGAGATGAACTAGGTCTGATAAAACCTTTCGCCAGCAATTCATCCAACTGGGTCCTCAGTTCTTTCATTTCCGTTGGCGCTAGTCTGTAAGGTGCTCTTGCTATCGGAGCTGCTCCAGGAATGATGTCAATTCTGAACTCCACTTGTCTATCTGGTGGCAAACCAGGTAGTTCTTCAGGAAAAACTTCGGGGTATTCAGAAATGACAGGAAGATCCTCGATCTTCGGCTTTGGTTCTTCAATTATCACCTGAGCCATGTAAATTACACAGCCTCTGTTCAAACACCTTGAAGCTTTCAGCATAGATACGTCTTCAGGCAATCCGTAATGCGTATCCCCTCGAATGGTAAGAGATTCACCACTCGGAGTCTTTAAAACTATTTGCCTCTTGCCGCAAATGATTTGGGCCTGGTTATGGGATAACCAGTCCATGCCTAGCACAGCGTCAAAACCCGCAAGTTTGAAAGGAAGTAGAGATAAAGGAAAAGAATGGTTCCTAATGGACATTTCACATCCTTCTAGAACGGTAGAGACGGTTTCTATCGTGCCGTCTGCTAATTCTACTTCGTATTTTACGTCAAGGGTTTTGATTGGCATATTTAGTAGTTGGCAAAATTTCTGGTCTACAAAGGACTTATCAGCGCCAGAATCGAACAGTACTCTTGCAAATATATTATTTACGAGAAAGGTACCTGTAAGCACATTGTCGTCCTTGACCGCTTCCTTTGCATCCAAACGAAAAATTCTCGCGTTTGATTTCTTCGTTTCTTCCGCCTTCTTGGCATACTTCGGGCAATTACTCTTTATGTGCCCCTTTTCATTACAATTAAAGCAGGTTGCGTCCTTTATCTTTTTGCACTCCACTGTCTTATGCTCCTTGGGCTTGCATAGCCCACAGGATGGAGTCTTTTGTTGCGACTGTGAACCAGACGCAAACCTACACTTCCCGGAGTGAGGTTTCTTGCAGACCTTGCAGTAAGGTCTTCCATCAGCTTGCCCCTCCTTCTTTGCCTCCGACCCTTTCTTGCCCTCACCGTTTCCACGGTGCTTTTTACCGGACTTTCGTGAGGTATCATCCTCACGCTTTCGCTTTTCAGCCTCCTTGCTCCTTTGTGCCCTCAGACGGACAGCATCAAGTGTAAGAGACAAGGAGAGGTCAGTAACTGACCTGAAGGTCGTCGGCCTAGAGGCTTTTACGCTGGCCTTGATCGCCGGCTCTAAGCCCCCAATGAATCGGGCAATTCTTCGTGGTTCTGGTGTCACAAGATATGGCACCAGGCGTGACATAGTGTTAAAGCTTGTCAGATAAGCTTGACAATCCAGGTTTGTCATCACTAGTGAGACAAAATCAGCCGCAATCTTCTCAACCTCGTGCTGAGGGCAGTAGTTTTCTTTTATGAGGGTAATAAACTCCCCCCATGACATTTTGTACAAGGCAGACTTACCTGAAGCCTGCACTAGAGCTCTCCACCACGCCAGGGCCTCGCCCTTGAATGACTGGGACACAAACTTAACCACGTCCCTCTCAGCGCACCCGCTGATGTCCACAATCGTGTCCATCTCGTCCAGCCAGGTGATACAATCAACCGCACCTTTTTCCCCTGTAAATTCACGGGGCTTGCATGATACAAAGTATTTGTAGGTGCAACCCTTAGCACTGGACGCATCAGTATATTCTCTATCGCGGTGAACGCTGTGCTCGGTAGACGAATGCTTGTCGTCATCTTTCTTGGGTTCAGAGGGTGGTTTGGAGTGTGTCTTTGGTTTAGAGGGTGGTTTTGACACAGATCTGCCGTGAGACTCAGTATTTTGACGATCAATCGCTGCCTGGACAGCATTGTTGATCAGAGCCTTTAGTTGTGCGCCTGTCAAATGTACTGACGCATTGTCATAGTCATCTTCATTCGTGTGGCTGTTCTCACCATCGGGATCCGCCATTTGTAACTTGAATTTGTTACAGAAGATAACAAAATTTTAATTTAGGAGATTATTATAAAATTGTCTTTTATGACAATTTGTCAACCATGGTACAGAGACCATATCTGGTTAACTTATTATTTCATTATATATTAGGATCTGAATATCTCCTATTTCAACTATATAAATAGTATTGGCGGCATAAAGCCTAATCATGATGATGTTTTATAATGTTAGCCGAGATTTCAGAGAATCAAAGGCATAGAGAGTTGAACCGTAGTTCTTTTATCTCTTTCTGACAGAGAGTCATAGACTACTACTGCCTTTTGTCTTATAAGACAATTATTATGGCCCATAGGCACTACACCTCAAATGGATGTCTTAATATGGTTGGCCCGTAGGCGCTACATCACTACTGGATGTTTTGATAATATTGGCCCGTAGGCACTACATCACTAATGGATGTTTTGATAATATTGGCCCGTAGGCACTACATCACTAATGGATGTTTTAATAGTACTGGCCCGTAGGCACTGCATCACTTAATGGATGTCTTTATAATATTGGCCCGTAGGCATTGCATCGCTAAATGGATGTCTTTATAATATTAGCCCGTAGGCATTGCATCGCTAAATGGATGTCTTTATAATATTGGCCCGTAGGCATTGCATCGCTAAATGGATGTCTTTATAATATTAGCCCGTAGGCATTGCATCGCTAAATGGATGTCTTTATAATATTGATCACCTTCATTGGTGATTTAACCCGCGATTTATAAATCATTTAGTTGGGTTTTGAAATCCTTAAAGGATTATTGTATAGGAATGACGTGCGTGATTATAACGAATCACATCTGCCATGAATGTTAACATGCGTACAGAGGTTAACAGGGAAATCAGAATCTTTTCAGCTAGGTCGTACCATCTTGACTGATCTTAAAAGACCCCAAGCTAGGTTTCACCCCCTTAAGATTCCTTATTAGGCAGATCAATATAAAAGGAATGGTTTTGATTTATTTTTATATCTATTAAAACAAAATTCATAACATACATTCCAAAATCTCAAATACAATTACATATTGCCCTAAACGGGTCTTTCAAATAATACATACCTCAGAGAGGTTTTAAAATAAGTGACAAGTCCACGCAGGGACTAATATAAGATAGGTGTCCATGCAAGGACTAAAGATAAGTCCACGTAGGGACTGAAATACGATAAGTTGTCCACGCAGGGACTTATTTCAAAGTAGAAATTACAGTAGTACTACTATTAAGAGCTAGTGGTCACGTTTCTTCTTTTTGCCCTTTAGTAGGTTCGCCAAGCCCTTGAGAAATCCTCGGTGGCTTTTCTTCTCTTCCTCGAACTCTCTCTCCACACGATCTAGTCGATGGAGTATTTCTTCCTGTTCAGGAGGAGAAAATCGTGGTTGTGGCGCTTGGTGCGGAACTGGAGGTCTGGGAGGTATTGGATACCCATGAGCTGAGTAGTCCGGTGGTCCCATGTTTCCATGTGCTCCGTCAGGATAGCGCGCATTATATCTTGCCGACACCACATATGGGTCGCGCTCATAGCCGTAGTTGTATTGGGCTTGTGATGGTTCAAACGGGTTGTAAGCCGTTGGACCTGTGTAAGCTGGTATGGGTTGGTCATACCCAAATGGTGGCGAATTTCGTGCAGTAGGTGCGGAGTTCGCCTCCTGTATAGGACTTGAAGGTCCTTCTTCTTGTAGCGGCGGATAGTGGCTGCTACTTGAATGTCGAGGAGTGCTGAAGTGGTTACCCCCTCCTCCTCGTGTAGACATACGAGCATTGGTCCTCCTACGCCTCGGCGGATCAGGTATAACTGGTTGTGCCGGTGGCGGAGGTGGTGGCGTAACTGCCTCAAAGCGTGAATCCTCAGAGGGATCCTGTGGATGTCTCGGTTGTTGTGTCTGATGAGATGGTGTGTTGTACCACTCATGTCGGTCAAACAAGGCCATAAAGCTGTCTGGGCCTTGATACTGCGGACCATGATATGAAGATCCATCAGATACTTCTATCGGATGCGTGGGCGTACCACGAGCTGGTTCAGTTGGATCCTCATCTTCCTCCATGGGATCTTCAGAAAAATGGTCTTGTGGTCCTAGTGGAACAAAACCTGAAGGTTCCTGTATGTAGTCAGCCGGATTAAACTGAGCTACGTAGTACGGACTAGGGTCGTCGTAGTTCCGGTGCGAAACCGAACGTTGTAGAGGTATGAAGGAAGGTTGTGGGTTGTTGGGATTATTTTCTGAATCTGGCCCAAAGGAGTGTCGGTAGGATGGCGTCGAGCTGTGCGAAGTGGAATGCCTCGCTGGTTCGTAAAGATCTCTTCGTCGTTGTGGCTCTTCGCTCCTTGTCATCGAAGGATGTCTTGTACCAGATGGTCCAGCTTCTTGATCGTGATGTGTCACGATTTCTCCTCGGCCTCTTCGTCCCCTTCCTCTTCCTCGGAATATAACAGGTGGCATTTTCCTGCTCCAAAACTTATTAAAAATCAAATCGAAAAATAAAGACAAAAAGGAGTATTAATCCGAATTTGTCCTAAGTTCTTGTCTAGACTCAAGTATGTGCAATTGTGTCATTGAGATTAAACACAATAGGATAGTGTTTAACTCACTCAATGTTGGCTCTGATACCAACCTGTCACACCCCGATTTCCACGTGTGTCACCGGTGGGCCCGGTGGGGGATTACCGTGACGATGTTGGCAACAATATAGTCAAACCACACAATTATATAATGCACAGCGGAAGCATAAGATAAATATATAAATTTCAACCTCTGATCATAATATCAATGTATTACAGAGTTGAATATCCACAGTGGATCGAAAGTAAAAGTAAGGTATTGTTCCATTAGATACTGCAATCAAGCTTGCGAGGCTTATCCCGGCGCTAGGGAGCTAATACCAGCCAATTACGTTTAGGTACCTGCACTTAATCTTTTTGGGGAAAATACGTCAGTTTACACTGGTAAATACATTCAACTGACACATTTGAAAATGTTTATTAAAATTGATTTGAATGCACAAGGCACAAACTCTTTTATAACTTGGGAAAATTCATAATGATCTTGTGAATGTTTTACATGTTCTTTTATGCGTTCAGTAGCCCGGGTCGTGCCGGGTTAAAGATTTATAGACACACCACGTTTGCGTAAAACCGTAGTACAGAAACCAACGGCTACGTCTTTTAGTTTTAATGTCGACACTTTATACCGGGTGTACGCCTACACCGGGATGTCGATGGTCGTGGCCATTTCGTAAAATGATGCCAAGGATATCCGGGACAACGGTCATTAAACCCCCCAAAGGCTTATAAGCAACAAAACTGTTTAAATGAGCCAATCATATTATTTAGTTATCCACCTAAGCGGTGGACGAATATAGTGCTCAATCAAGCGGTATTAATATACCGTAACCCAAGCCCATATAGGGGAAATAAGTCAAAAGTATTTACCTTTGCAAGTATTAATCCTTAATTTAGATCAAGTCACCGATAGCTTTTACTGGGGCTCCTAATCTGGAACGAAGGTTTTAATTAACCTCTTAGAATCCTAACGGTCCTTGTATTAGCCGTAGCTTAAACCGGTTGATTCCGATATATAGATATGGTTAATTCGCACGAAAAGGCGAAAACCGAGAATGGAGTATGATTTGGACCCAACAAGTTCAGCGACTTGTTTTATATGGGTTTATAGTTCATACTCTGGATTTTGGGGTTCAAATAGTATAATTTGACCCGTATCGGCTATTGCACGAAAACTAGTTCCATGAGCCGTACCGTGTGCGCAAATAGGCGAAACGGTTAACCATAAGAGTCGTACGCTTATTTCCTAAGTCAATATGCCTTAAAAGTATTTTGGCATCAGTAGGATACCTTCCGTAATGCCCGTAACGAGTTTAAGTTAATATTATGCCCCGTAGGGGCTTTTCGGTCATTTTAAAGACTTTAAAAGGGATTTTCGAGTTCTACAGGAAATCTGAGTTTCCCGATCAGCTTATAAAGCTTAAAATACTTTATTTATTATTTAAAATCAGTAGCAACTGGAATCGGGTCAAAAGACCTTGTAGAACTCCCGTTTTGGCCAAAAAGGGCATATTCGGTATTTACCGAACCGTAGCCATAACCGCAGGTTATGAGCAAGGTAAAAATTATTAAAAATCTTTAAAATTCCCAAAATATTATTTTACCACAGTGGGTAAAAGTTTTGGTGCCGAAAACTTGGGTTAGATGAGCGTTATGCTAATTGCGCCGTTAATTGTAAAACTTTCTTAAAAGTGCGCCTTTTAGCATAACTCTCATTCTAGACCTCGGATTGACGTGAAACTTTAAGGACATGCTTATAATTTAGTAAGCAAGGTTTTGGTCCGTTCACGTGTCCGAAATACTCGTTTTAATTTTAAAAGGCCGTTACGGTCAACTTTTAGGCGAATGACGGAAATGCGCTAAAGACTCGGATAACTCATGAACCGACCACAGAGGCTTATACCAACATGTGACCTGGTCCTAAGAGAGTCCTAAGGTATATTTATACCTCACTAAAACGGGTCAGAACTGAAGTCAAAGCAAAAGTCAAACTTTTGCGACATTCGGCTCCGAACCGGTTCTATATGGTAAATGATCGATTCAAACGAGCGCAAACATGTTTATATACTTATTATCATGTTTTATGATTGTCAAAACAGGTTCCATAACATATATATTACAGATTATGCTTAAATCGCTAAAATAGCTTTCTGTTGACTTTTTAACCGCACGTTTGACTCGATAATTGACATAGTTAGAGTGGTGATCAGGGGGAACCATTTTAGAGGTTTAATACCCACATAAATACCAACTCATAACCATTTTTGATTCGTCATAAGACTGAATCATTTGCAAGATATTGCAATGACAACCGTTAGTTACGACGGTTGCGTTTATAGGCTATAACTATGGAAATGTGGAGCCAAATTGGTTATGAACGACTTACAGAAGTTAACTCTTGATGAGAGAACAGAAAAGAATGCTAGGGAGCTCTTGAATGATCAGTTGCAAGTGTTTTGTGTTGTGTGATTGGTAATGCACAAGATGTGGCTATTTATAGCCAAAGAAGGCAACTAATGATCATCACAAGCACTACTATCAGTCCAGAGCTGATGGGTAGTTGTCCCCTAAGTGTATGGGTTGAGCATAGGGTGCCCATGCCCCATAATTACATGCATGATCGTTCACAAGCTCCAAAAGCCAAGTAGTTACCATTTTTCTGCATCTGGGCACTTTACGCGGCCCGCATGGGAGTTCCCATGTGTTTTAATGCGGGTCGCCTAAAGATCAAACATCAGACGCGAAATAGAGGAGGCTCGCGGCCCGCCTCAACTTATGTTGAAACCTTACGCGGGTCGCCTAAGGTTATATTTTCTGAATTTTTAAATCTTTTTGTAATTATTACAGAATCTGGCCATTAATAACGAAATCTTTCGTAATGATTCGCCTGACCTTTCGGTTTTGAAGGGGTAACTTTGCGGTTTGGCCCTCGGTTATTTACCGATAGGGGCCTCGTGTTAATTACCCGCATTATTAAGTCCCCGGTTTATTTATTAATCATATTGGAAAGCCTTAACTTTCGCTGTTGACGCTTTTAACCCTTCTTCTACGAATTCGATCGTAACTTTCTCGTTTCATATCGAAACTTCGCGAAATTTATATATATTATTTTAGTGAGGGTATAATACCGTTACAAAGTCTTTGGAACGTTAAAGGGTCACTCAGAGGTATTATTAAACATGTTGACACAGTTAACCCCTGTAGTTTGTAATCTCCCACTTTCTTCCGCGTTTTATATTTGTACGATCTATAATTTATTCGTTTGAAGGTTTAAGCATTATTTAGGGATACTATACAGTATATTTACCCTTGTTGACATTTATAACCCTCGAATTTATATACTTTCAAGGTTTGTCAAAATTAGTCCTTTATTTATTATAGATGTCACGTGTAAACAAATGACACGTGTTAACACATCATTGGACACAAAAATTCGAGGTGTTACAGTATCTTACCAACACTATACTACGTCCACGATGGGTACACTTGCCCATATGTGTGTTTAGTGTTAGTAAATATCGTGTTTTATAAATTTAAAACTTGGCTAAAAGTGTAAAAAGGGGTTAAAATATACATCTAAAATATATACACACTAGCACGCATCATCCATGCATCCTCATTAACCTTTGGTTAAGATGTCTTCTAGATATAAGACATAAATGAATAAAATAATCTTGTAAGGACAAGGGGTGTCCCCTCATGAGGACCGAACTTGTTAGGGGGGGTATTCGGTTAGATTGTAACTAAATAGGTAAGTATTAGTTTGTTAAGTTAGAAGGTTAACTTAGTTACTAGCATGTAGTAAGTTGTAACGGGTGTTAGGGTATTCGGGGACCCTAACAGGCTTAAACAAAGAAAAATAATGTTGATGACAATATTTTTATGTTCCGGATAAAGTCCGGTTGTTTAGTTGGATAGTGATCCGTTAAAGTGCTTAACAAAGCTTTAAAGTGTCGTTAATACTATTTTTAGGGACACAACTTATTCCCGACACTTTGGAAAGTGTCTAGTAATATTTTTCTCATGTTTTGGCACTTTATTAGTTAGCTTAATGCTGAATTTTCATTTAAAGTGCTGAATTTTGTACTTAAAGTACGTTTTAGGCACATCCGGTCACTGTAATTATCACCTAGTGACGCAGTTCTACAATCCTCACTTCCCTACACTTTCTACAGGTGTAGTAAACTATCTCTGGCTCATACAGGCCTTAGAGGCAGTGTCCGCCTGGTGCTGGCTATATCAGCGTGTTAAATGGGTTATCCGTTCATTGTGCTACTGTGCTTTTGTGCATCAAGGTTGTCACTAAGGTTCTGTATGTAAATAATAGAGTAACAGCAAATAAAGTATGAGGCATGGTTATACATATCTCAGAAATCATGTAGAAGTTTATTTACCACTGTAAGCAAGCACAGTAATTGAGCAGTAATTAAATACTAATTAATTCGTATGGATACCTGGTTTTGTGAGGGTTGTCACACACATGCCTATAGTAATTAATCATATCATCTAGGCAAGCGCATAAAAGATGATCTAAAGACTCCTCCTCGTCTTGACACCGTTCAAATAATGTTGAAGGCATATGGATACCTCTCCTCACAAGAGATAACCGCGCCAGAAATATATTCAAATTTAATATCCAAACCAGAAAATTCACGTTTATCAGGGTCCATCGATTCCACAAGAACACATTATTTGTTTCTGTTTCGCTGGGTTGGGTCATGCGCCTTCTCATCCCCTTTGACTGTAAACACTCCATTCGGGTCTAGTGGCCAACTCCATCTATCTGTTTCTCCCATTAAAGTCAGTTAAAGTCACTGAAGACATCAGCATAGACAACTGATTGAATTCGTTGTGCTCATCAGCAGTCTGGAACTGTCTGGTCCTGTAAAGGTCAGCCTCCACGTCCCATCCACGAGCGAAATACGATCTGAGACAATAGCGCGTTTATCCCTTTCAAGCTCGAATAACCAGGGAATCTTTACGCCAACGATACCTCCAATACCCAGCAATCGATCCAGAAAGAAATCCCCTAACCACATCCCACCTCCCCTTTGAAAGAATTTTGAAATTAAAGATTAAAAATAATATATTTATTTTTTAACCCATGTAAAAGTTAACGATAATATCGGATGTGCCATTGTTTGAGAATACTTCTTCAAAGTAATTCAGAAAAACAAATAAAACTAATCAAGTAATCATCAATACAAATCAATATAAACAGTAACGCTACATGCATGGTTTACATACACATAGAAGGAAGCATCGGCACTGTACCTTTGTCATATTTGTATCAACGGCATGTTTGAACCTTTTGATACTTCAAACAACACAGTTTCATGAAATAATATCTTCCCATATTAGAAAAACTCTAGGGTTCCCATCTTCATCTTCAACTGCAAACTTAGAAAAATACATGTACAACTTCCTGAAGAAACAAAAAAAAGTTAAACTTCATAAAAATCATCAATATCAGAACTCGAGTTTTTAACTTCTCACTATAAAAGTCATCAACTTCCTGATAATTTAAAAAAAACATTAAAAACGTATTACATATATTAAAGTACATATATTTGAACATGAAAAATAATGAATCGCGCACCTATATCCAAGTTTGACGGGTAAGCTTCTAACGTATTTTGAGTACCTGGTGAAGTTTGAGCAGCCTTTTAGATGTAATGTTCTTTGAGTCTGGTGTTTGTTGGGTGCAGGTGGGATTTTGGTTCTGTACTAATGGCATTAGGTGATGGGATTGTTGGGGGTAGATGGTATATTTGAGCCTTCCTAGTAGCGTCCTATTTACCAAACTCTTAACAGTATATCAACTTAACAAAACTCCAGCTCAATCTCAATCTTGTGAAGTAGCTAACTTTATTTGATTCACAAACTAATGATGCCAGTTTCGTTAGTAAACTGATAATGCCATCAAATGATTTGATAAATAAAAGAATCATGCCATCACATACACTCCAAAGAGAACATAACCATAAAACCAAATCTCAAATTCTACAAAAGAAAGAAAGAAAAACCTTAAAATCTACTTAAGTTAGTCAGTAGCACATCAAAGCTATCCAGTGTCAACTTATTAACACCTGGCAGGCATGAAAAATGGGAACTTTCAATAAATAATACAGATTAAAGCAATACATATAAAAGTAAATCAGATTGCACCTCTCCAACGCGGCATCACAAATCACATTACATAGAAAGTTATTACACAAAGTCAAGTTCAAAGCACAATCGGATTTGTTACTACTCAACAAACCCAGGTGAAAGCAAAGCTGCTCAGGTAAGAAAGACCATACCTGCGATTGCTAGCGAGCAGAGAAAAAGAAGGTCCAACGAAGGACAATGTCGTAGAAGAAAAGAAAAAAGGTAAAATACGAACCATTTACTGGCGACCAGAGAGACAGAAAGTAAGCTAGGAAACTGAAAATTCACCAATAGAGTATAATTAATTTTTAAGATTATTTTCAAGACTTTGAATCTTTAAGAAACAATATAAGAATATATACCCGGAAGAGCAATAAAGGAGTCAGCTTGGCAAGCCATCTCAGCTTTTCTTTCATGTATTCCGCCACCGCTTTCACTTTACCAACCGTTTCACCGGTTATCTATAAATCGCAATGGGTTCATTATCAACGGGTTCATTATCAAGTGGGAGCAGCCGTCAACTCCATATTTAAGACTTTAACTATGTCAATAGAATTACTGTAGGTATATATTTTAAATCCATATGTTAAAGCAAAGCATCCTCAAATCACTATAGATGCTCATTTTTCTACAGTATTTTCAAGAACATAAAAGATAGTACAACACCACACACCATGGAAGAGGTCCACATATTAGCTCAAGTAGAGGTTTAAGTACCATTTCATCGTGAAGCCTGCTAGATTGGTGAATGGCATAATTCTACTCCTTGGTTAGCCTAGTAATAAGAGTCGTGTCCGAAAAAAAACACATAAACAAAAATATGTGAATAATGAATACAGTAGCTCGTTAAGAAAGGCTTTTTACGATGTACCCCTGTTAAAGTAATAGATGTACAACATACGTTTATAGATGAACTTATGAATCAATATTAAATGGACAAATATATACATTTTGTATAAGATACAAACACCATTACTTCACTCGAAAATGTGTAACATTCAGTGATTGAAAACAATTCTAAAAAACTGATATGTATTAGAACAAAGAAAAGGAAAAAAATATGAATACCTTATAAAAATTGGCTAGAAATTCTCACAAAGAACTGGCAAAATTAGGGTTTAATGAAGGTGATTTGGGGATTTTAAATCGGGGATGCCGACTCGAGTCTCTTTCTTCCAACAGCATACCTTCAAAGCTCCATAGCCACCGTTGCCAATACTAATCATATAACCTACGTCAAACAGGTGAGTCTTGCATAGAGTTGGTAAACTTCCGGTTCGGTTTAGACAGTTGGTGTTCCAAACTTAATAGCAAGATGCCAAAATTGGTCATGCATACCTCTTTCTGCTGCTGAAGACGCTTGCGATAAAGTGTTTGTTTCCTCCAGAGTTCTACTCAAAAGATTTGAAGATCAGTGGGTAGCTGCGCTTTTTTTCAGACCGTTGAATCCTCAAAAGGCCCACAAGCAGATAGTTTTCTTAAACTCTTCTCTGACCATGTAGAAGACCAGCTACTTCATAGGTGAGAGCCTCAATTATGTGCTGACAAAAAAAAATACTATTCTAAAACCTCATGTAAAATTTGGTACAAATGGCAACTTGTAGAGGAAATTGAGGTTCTCAATTTATCGGGCATGTTTCCTTCAGATTATTGTTATAAAGCATGCCTAAAATGGAGACGAATAACTGAAGTCAAATGAACACATCTTAACTTCAAGTGTATATAGAAGCGTTCATATTTTGAATAAAATTTTGATAAAGATTGCAAATAAAGAGGAAAAAACTGTTGATATCTATATGTATATATGTTGAACAGCCAAGTAAATTTATTAAGAACGGGTCAACAAAAAATGTTAGCCACATCCAATTATATACACCTAAAACAAAAATGTTACACGCCTAATTAAGGTAGACCAATGTTCCCACGTTAAAGCCGCCACTTTGGACCAGTGCTTTACCCACACCTTTATTTATTTCACCACACTTACCGGCGAGTTCTTCTTCTGTTGAACACCAAGTTGTTCCTGCTCGACCAAATGCATCCTATTGTTGTTTCACAGACTGAATATAATAGTTGTTTCCAAGCCTTTGATCCACGCACATGCCTATAGTAATTAATCATATCATCTAGGAAAGCGCATAAAAGATGATCTAAAGACTCCTCCTCGTCTTGACACCGTTCAAATAATGTTGAAGGCATATGGATACCTCTCCTCACAAGAGATAACCGCGCCAGAAATATATTCAAATTTAATATCCAGACCAGAAAATTCACGTTTATCAGGGTCCATCGATTCCACAAGAACACATTATTTGTTTCTGTTTCGTTGGGTTGGGTCATGCGCCGTCTCATCCCCTTTGACTGTAAACACCCCATTCGGGTCTAATGGACAACTCCATCTATCCGTTTCTCCCGTTAAAGTCACTGAAGACAGTAGCATAAACAATTGATTGAATTCCTTGTGCTCATCAGCAGTCTGGAACTGTCTGGTCCAGTAAAGGTCAGCGTCCACGTCCCATCCACGAGCAAAATACGATCAGAGACAGTAGCGCGTTTATCCCTTTCAAGCTCGAATAACCAGGGAATCTTTACGCCAACGATACCTCCAATACCCAACAATCGATCCAGAAAGAAATCCCCTAACCACATTCCACCTCCCCTTTGAAAGAATTCTGAAACTAAAGATTAAAAATAATACATTTATTTTTAACCCATGTAAAAGTTAACGATAATATCGGATGAGCCATTGTTTGAGAATACTTCTTCAAAGTAATTCAGAAAAACAAATAAAACTAATCATGTAATCATCAATACGAATCAATATAAACAGTAACGCTACATGCATGGTTTACATACACATAGAAGGAAGCATCGGCACTGTACCTTTGTCATATTTGTATCAACGGCATGTTTGAACCTTTTGATACTTCAAACAACACAGTTTCATGAAATAATATCTTCCCAATTCCCATATTAGAGAAACTCCAGGGTTCCCATCTTCATCTTCAACTGCAAACTTAGAAAAATACATGTACAACTTCCTGAAGAAACAAAAAAAAAAGTTAAACTTAATAAAAATCATCAATATCAGAATTTGAGTTTTTTAACTTCTCACTATAAAAGTCATGAACTTCCTGATAATTTAAAAAAAACATTAAAAACGTATTACATATATTAAAGTACATATATTTGAACATGAAAAAAAATGAATCGCGCACCTATATCCAAGTTTGACGGGTAAGCTTCTAACGTATTTTAAGTACCTGGTGAAGTTTGAGCAGCCTTTTAGATGTAATGTTCTTTGAGTCTGGTGTTTGTTGGGTGGTAGGTGGGATCTTGGTTCTGTACTAATGGCATTAGGTGATGGGATTGTTGGGGGTAGCTGGTATATTTGAGCCTTCCTAGTAGCGTCCGATTTACCAAACTCTTAACAGTATATCAACTTAACAAAACTCCAGCTCAATCTTGTGAAGTAGCAAACTTTATTTGATTCACAAACTAATGATGCCAGTTTCGTTAGTAAACTGATAATGCTATCAAATGATTTGATAAATAAAAGAATCATGCCATCACATACACTCCAAAGCAAACATAACTATAAAACCAAATCTCAAATTCTACAAAAAAAAGGAAAGAAAAACCTTAAAATCTACTTAAGTTAGTCAGTAGCACATCAAAGCTATCCAGTGTCAACTTATTAACACCTGGCAGGCATGAAAACTGGTTATTGGAACGGCATGAATATTTTGTTTGCCACCTTGAACTCACCTTGATATTCCTATACAAATCATCAAATTTGTTTGCCACCTCTATCGGTTGCTTAAACTATTATATGTATTTGACATTAACAATCCATTTAAATCAATGTATCTGTTTTAGTTTCATAATTCATCTAACACACGTCCACTCAAAAGAAAACAATATAAAGCATATAACTAACTAATACCTTTAATAACCTCTCTCGGTTTCTTAAATCTGAGATCAATAGTTTTTCAGAATTTGTTTCGACCTTCCCCCCCTTTTTTTCTCGCTTCTCTTCAAGCTGATAAAAAAAATATCCAGAGCATTTTCTTCAGAGACCCGACTTGAAAAATTAAAAACGTTTTTTTTTGCATTGAATGAAGGCTGGATTAATACCTGGATCAATATCATAACCATGTCAAATTTTGAAACTAAATTCTATAAACATGAACTTAATTTCAAAAATTATGTCAAGAAATTCACAAAACCATGTCAATATTGAAACTAAATTTGCAACCCTTTTGACATCCAAAATCAAAATTTACCCACTATCCTAAATCGAAAATACTAATCACTTTTACAGACAAAAACATGTAGAATCGGAAAGAAAAAAAATAAACCACATCAATTATTCGAATCAATTGCGATAAGAACACACATATCTTCATAAAAAATAACTTCATCAAAACCAATTCTCAAGAAACCCACATCGTGAACTCAAGAAACACTTACCTCAACAACATCTTCCTCTCTACCATCGTCAAAAGCTTCATCGTTGCTGACAACCAATGGTTTGAATTAGGATAAAATAGAAAAAAGAACAATCAGCCTTCAAAAAGAAACAATCGAATAAATAACAATGGCTTAAAACTTAAAGATAACATAAAGGAAGATGATGCATCAATGATATGCAACAAAAGATTGAAACTTCATTAATGCAAATTGGAAAGAAGATTTGATTACCTGATGTGTCCATGAATCGATTGCTGCCAAATAAATTCCATTATACTGCAATTGATGCGTGTCAGTGTGTATATAATTTTAGATATATTTTTAAGCTCTTTTTACACTTTTAGCCAAGTTTTAAATTTATAAAACACGATATTTACTAACACTAAACACACATATGGGCAAGTGCACCCATCGTGGACGTAGTATAGTGTTGGTAAGATACCGAGGTCGTCCAAGGACACAAGAGCTTTTAATACCGGTTTATCCTCAACGTCTAATCAAATCAAAAAGTTAGAAAAATGTTTTAAACTAAGAAAAATAAAAACTAACTAAATGCTGAAAAATAAAATAAAATAAAATAAAAACAGATAGACAAGATGAATCACTTGGATCCGACAAGTGTATTAGTATAACCTTTGATTATTTTCGCACTTTTGCACTTGTTTAAGAGATTATCTTAGTTATTGTAGTAGGCCCCTTTTTCGGAGGTGACGTTACCCTCAACCCAGTAGTTTGAGTCAGCAAGGATACAATCCTAAAGGGTTGGATTATTGAAAGATAATGAATTAAGTTATTAATGCAAATTATGGTAGGCCCCGCTTTTGGCGGTGACGTTACCCTCGGCTAAGTAGTCTGAGTCAGCAGGGATACAGTCCTAAATAGCCGGGTTATAGTATTAATAGTAGTTAGCTTATGAGGGGGTCAAAGAGTTTGGATCCCCGCCATCCAATACCTATGGGCATTGAAGGAGATCCTACTAAATTTGACCCAGGTCCCAAGCAGGACCTCTAAACGCTGAACAAGGGCAAGACCTTTACCAAACCGTTCCCTTAACCCCCGACCAGGTAGCCAACATACCTCCATATAGACCGTGGAGATATGAATGGTGAAAATCTTTTATTTTATATAGACAGTAAAATAATGCCAAGACACCACGGACAAACGATAAGGAAAGATCACCTTCAACATAAGTAACTAGTTATTAAAGTCATTAATACAAAACCAAATAAAAAGTGCAAAAGATTAAAAATAAAAAGTATTATACTAAACACTTGTCTTCACCAAATGATGTAAGAGACTTAGGCAAACATGGCCTTGATTGTCAAGAACTCTTACGATCAATCTTGGATCCCGAGACGACTCACACACTCTATGATGGACAATGGATGATGGTGGTGGATGATGGTGTTATGGTGGTGGTGGGTGGTGGATGAAGTGTGAGAGAGGTGGTGTGCCAAGGGATGAGAGAGAATGAAGCCAAGCTCCTCTATTTATAGGCTGAACAGAACGCTGGACACGGCCCCGTGTTCGCTGAACACGGCCCCGTGCCCGTCTGACATTCTCTCTCTTCATTAATTGTAATTGCGAATTACAATTAATGCGCCTGCTGTACTTTCAACACGCCCCCGTGTCCGCTGGGCACGGCCCCGTGGTGAGCAATGGAAGCTTCTACTGGTTTGTCTTTTCTGCTGCTTCCTGGGCACGCCCCCGTGTTCACTGGACACGGGGCGTGTTCAGGCTCTGTTTCTCTTCTCTTTGTCTTGGGAGGTGCCGTTGAGGGTCCGGGCAGTTCACTTTTGTTCCTTTTCTTGTATTTATGGTAGATTTAGTAGTCTTTTTGCTTCTTTTGTGATTTTGAGCTCATTTCATCCTGAAAATACAAAAGGAAGACAAAAACACTCTTTTTCCAACATTAGTACTTAAAAAGGGTTAGTTTTATGCCTTAATTGATGTGTTTTATATGTTGCATTTTACACACATCAAATACCCCCACACTTGAACTTTTGCTTGTCCTCAAGCAAAACTCTTTTAATGTGGCTTACACTCCCAAATGGAATAGGTAGAAGAGAAGTTTTTTTTTTTTTTTTTTTTTTTTTTTACTTGTCCTAGAGTGTCGGGAATCCAAGGTTTGTATAGGTTTTATTTTTATTTTATTTACAATCTTATTCGTCGTGGTTTATTTTGAACTTTTCATAAGATAAACTACTTAATTTGGCATAGCATGCCTTATTAAAATTCCATTTATATACAAGTTCACATACCTCACGGGAGATCACTCAATCACTCGGCCGAAGGTGTATATTTAAGTGAATCGCTCGAGAGCGGCACGGATTTACATTTTCCATATGCTTGCCAAGCGATCAATCCTCCTCCTTTTTAACTTTTACCTTTGTAAATATCAAGAGGTCTTTTTGGGGTGAAGGCTTGGGTTTAAAGGTGGGTGGTTGGTTAGTGGTTAGTAAAAAGGGTGAAAAATCGTAACAAGTGTCGGTTTTCGTAAAATACCTTATTTTTGGTGATATTTATTTTTGAAGTATTTCTCCAAACAAGCTTTTTGTAGCTTATGTTTGTTTTTGACTTCAACATTTTTTTTTTTTTTTTTTTTTTTTTTGATCACGTAAAGGTATGTTTATGAAAAACCGAGTTTGTTACTAAAATAAAGGTGAAAAGATGAAAAAGGTTTTTGGTGGGTAGAAAATTGTTTTGGGGGTAATGAAATGAAAGGTTTAGGCTCAAAGGGGTTTTCTAGGGGGATTTTGGGTAGGTAAAAAAAAATGAAAAATAATGGTTTTGAAAGAAAAAATAGTTAGTCCTAATGCCTCCGTCATTTACTTACTTGGGTTTAAGTTGGTAAGGACCGGGAATGTATCGTCGTGGCAAGTTCTAGATTTGTAAAGACCGAGCGGCTATTCACACAAGAAACGAAAAATGAGCATTTAATCTAAATATGTGTATTTTTATGCTCAATAAAGGCTCAAAACTCACTTTTTGTGGGAATGGGTTTTTAATGTGACCAAGCATATATAATCGAATTTTAGCTAGACTTGTTATACCGTTTCATAATTTTCTTATGTTAGTTCTTTTTATCACGACGCTATCGGTTGTAAGTTTGTAAAAATATAACCCTTTTATAACTTGTTATTCCCAACTTAAACTAAGACAAGTAAATAAAAAAAAATGAAAAAGTTTTTGAAAAAAATTTGGGGTGTTTAGCGGTTCCAATAGAGTTTTGTGTAAGGCTTGTTTTAGGATTTTGCAAAAATTTCAAGGTTTTAGCATCCCCCCCACACTTAAATTACACATTGTCCTCAATGTGTCCAAAAATAGAGTTTTTGGTTGATAAAAGTGTGTTTAAAAACAAAGATTTGTGTTACTGGCACTCTGGACACGGCCCCGTGTTGACCGGGCACGGCCCCGTGGTGAAGTGCCAGTAACGAAAATTATAGAATTGAAACAGAAGCCTGGACACGGGGGCGTGTTCGTTGAACACGGCCCGTGTCCAGTTACCTGAACTGGGTGATTTCCTGCAGGGGGCTCAGCACGGGGCCGGCCCGTGTGGAGCCTTCTGTTATGGAGATTTTTGTCGGTTTGTTCTGTTCTTCTGCATGGTTCCATTTTTTTCTCGTTCCCTTTTTCATCCATTACCACCATGAGTCCATAAATCATAAAAACCATCATGACATTGCTAATAGAGAGATTACACATAAAGATAAAAATTACATAGATAGTAAGTTTATGGAGTTCTAGCCCTATGTTTTATTTTAATTTTAGCAAAATTTCCAAGAATCTACTGATCCTGGTTAGACAAGGCTTTGTAGAACTCCAACTTTCGGATGCGTTTCTCCTCATATGTCGGCAAGCCACTCCTCTACCTCCCTTGGAAGGAGGAAGGAAGGCTCGTTCGCATTTGTTTGAGGAGTTTCAACTTCCGCCGGGACTTCTTGTAGGATTTCCATAGGAGGTTCCGCGGGGATGTCTCCCCACCCGGTAGGGTTGTTAATACCGAATGCTAAGTTCCAGTCTTGTTGTGGAAGGACTGGTTCCATAGGAGGTGCTACCAAAATGTTTAACCTTTGGTGCAAAAGGTTAATCTCTTGGAAGCTGCTTTCCAATCCCATTGTAAGATCGTTGATACGGTCAATGAGGACCTCCTCTACGGACGTCATTTCGTCGAGAGCCTCTCTTAGTGCTATCACGTAGTGCACAAGTGTGGCTTCAACGGAGGGTCTCCTTCCCCTTCGGCTGTTTGAGGAATGCACGGATGATGTTTCGCTGTTTTCACTCGCCATTCTACGAAAAATAAACCAAAAATAGTTTATAAGACGAAACAGTTTCTGGACACGGCCCCGTGCTCACTGAGCACGGCCCCGTGTTCATCCTTCTGCAGAATTTTGGAGCAAGGAACCTTGGGTTTTCGAGTTATTTTCTGAGTTTGTGCAAGCTTTTTTTTTTTGACAGTAAATAACTATAAACAATGTTACATAACATGTTTTTACCAAGATTCCATGATCAAAACTCCTTGTTTCCTACCATAAAGATTGAAAATTCAAACTTTTCATGGTGGCTTTTGAAGAAAGATGAAGAAGAAGGAAATGTCTAGAAGAGGAAAGGACAAGATGAGTTGTTGGAAACTTCTTTTAGACTTACCTAGGATTGTTTTGAGAGAAGATTCCTTCAAATCTCTGTCCCCAAGTTGGTCCAAATGTGCAGGATTTTTGGCTGCATTTATAGAAAATGACAGCCTGCTGCACACGGCCCCGTGTTCGCTGAACACGGCCCCGTGTGCAGAGAAAATTCTGACACAGTTTGTCCGTATTCTGACGTCATGATCAGAAGGGAATCTTTTGATGGACACGGGGGCGTGTTGGCCGAGCACGGCCCCGTGTCGGAAAGCTGATTTATGAAGTTTGTCTCTATTAAGGAGCTAATTCTTATCGGGTGGCTCCTGACTTGTTGGAACAACCCCATAGTGCCTAAGATACCTTAATTGTCCTATACTAAGGCAAGAACGCAAGAGGTTGTCGGTGAGGGTAATTCCTATTTTCATTCTAGGTGGACAAGTCCAACCCTTTCCCGGGCTCTCGTTAAAGAAGGTGTATGCCGAATCGCTCAGGTCTATGTATGCACCGAACGAGGTCGATGGGGAGTCCTTCACGGCACAATCGGCACAGGGACGACTATCGTCCGTGTCTTGTCTAGGAAGAAAGGTATTTTCGGGAGCAACGAGGTTGTCAGAATGCGGTTCCAACATTTCCTCATGGTCATCGTCTAGGGATGGATCTAAGAAATCCTTCCTAAGTTCTTTTGACCAATTTAGAAGTAGTTCTTCTAGTTGAAATAGCTCGTCAAGGAGCATATCTCCTAGAATATCCGGTTGGGCGCATTCGAGGGAGAAATAGTGTTTATTTTTACTTTCGCCCCTCTTAAGGCTACAAGGAATTGGTGGGTCTATATAGTGTGGCCTATAAGTGAGGAAGAAACATTTTAATTCCTCGTGTTCGCCTCCACATATTTGACACCACAAACCATAAGAGTGCCGAAAGTAAAAAGAATCACTATTACTCATGTTTGTATCAGAAGTTACCAACCGCCGGGATCAAACGGTTCTGTTTTCAGCAACTGAATCTTGGGCACGGGGGCGTGTTGAGTGGACACGGCCCCGTGTTCAGCCTACTGTCTGATATAAAACAGGATTGCCAGTTCCAATGATTGGGCACGGGGGCGTGTTCAGCGGGCACGGCCCCGTGCTGAGCTCTGCAGAAGCTGAAAAATCTAAAAAAAATCCTAAAAATTAAAGAAAAATAAAAAGATGATTAGGCCGTTGATTCCTAACTTTCTTAAAATCCTTGTGTCCCCGGCAGCGGCGCCAAAAACTTGATGCGTGTCAGTGTGTATATAATTTTAGATATATTTTTAAGCTCTTTTTACACTTTTAGCCAAGTTTTAAATTTATAAAACACGATATTTACTAACACTAAACACACATATGGGCAAGTGCACCCATCGTGGACGTAGTATAGTGTTGGTAAGATACCGAGGTCGTCCAAGGACACAAGAGCTTTTAATACCGGTTTATCCTCAACGTCTAATCAAATCAAAAAGTTAGAAAAATGTTTTAAACTAAGAAAAATAAAAACTAACTAAATGCTGAAAAATAAAATAAAATAAAATAAAAACAGATAGACAAGATGAATCACTTGGATCCGACAAGTGTATTAGTATAACCTTTGATTATTTTCGCACTTTTGCACTTGTTTAAGAGATTATCTTAGTTATTGTAGTAGGCCCCTTTTTCGGAGGTGACGTTACCCTCAACCCAGTAGTTTGAGTCAGCAAGGATACAATCCTAAAGGGTTGGATTATTGAAAGATAATGAATTAAGTTATTAATGCAAATTATGGTAGGCCCCGCTTTTGGCGGTGACGTTACCCTCGGCTAAGTAGTCTGAGTCAGCAGGGATACAGTCCTAAATAGCCGGGTTATAGTATTAATAGTAGTTAGCTTATGAGGGGGTCAAAGAGTTTGGATCCCCGCCATCCAATACCTATGGGCATTGAAGGAGATCCTACTAAATTTGACCCAGGTCCCAAGCAGGACCTCTAAACGCTGAACAAGGGCAAGACCTTTACCAAACCGTTCCCTTAACCCCCGACCAGGTAGCCAACATACCTCCATATAGACCGTGGAGATATGAATGGTGAAAATCTTTTATTTTATATAGACAGTAAAATAATGCCAAGACACCACGGACAAACGATAAGGAAAGATCACCTTCAACATAAGTAACTAGTTATTAAAGTCATTAATACAAAACCAAATAAAAAGTGCAAAAGATTAAAAATAAAAAGTATTATACTAAACACTTGTCTTCACCAAATGATGTAAGAGACTTAGGCAAACATGGCCTTGATTGTCAAGAACTCTTACGATCAATCTTGGATCCCGAGACGACTCACACACTCTATGATGGACAATGGATGATGGTGGTGGATGATGGTGTTATGGTGGTGGTGGGTGGTGGATGAAGTGTGAGAGAGGTGGTGTGCCAAGGGATGAGAGAGAATGAAGCCAAGCTCCTCTATTTATAGGCTGAACAGAACGCTGGACACGGCCCCGTGTTCGCTGAACACGGCCCCGTGCCCGTCTGACATTCTCTCTCTTCATTAATTGTAATTGCGAATTACAATTAATGCGCCTGCTGTACTTTCAACACGCCCCCGTGTCCGCTGGGCACGGCCCCGTGGTGAGCAATGGAAGCTTCTACTGGTTTGTCTTTTCTGCTGCTTCCTGGGCACGCCCCCGTGTTCACTGGACACGGGGCGTGTTCAGGCTCTGTTTCTCTTCTCTTTGTCTTGGGAGGTGCCGTTGAGGGTCCGGGCAGTTCACTTTTGTTCCTTTTCTTGTATTTATGGTAGATTTAGTAGTCTTTTTGCTTCTTTTGTGATTTTGAGCTCATTTCATCCTGAAAATACAAAAGGAAGACAAAAACACTCTTTTTCCAACATTAGTACTTAAAAAGGGTTAGTTTTATGCCTTAATTGATGTGTTTTATATGTTGCATTTTACACACATCAGCAATCGAAAATCTGAAATAAGAATCCCAGATTCTCAAAGAAAATCGATGTTCCTTTTGATTCAGGTAAATAAGTTTCAGAATGATATGGAGCCGGTGATTTTAGGGTTTGGCACAGGACGATGGAGATTTCATTAGGGTTTGGCAAAGAACGATGGAGATTTCATATTTTTAGAAACCTTGAATTGATTGAATTTTTAGAAATTATGTGTATTGAAGAGCATTGAATACGAATTGAAGAGGAAGCAGAATAGATGAAATTAGAATCC
Source organism: Helianthus annuus (assembly GCF_002127325.2). Lineage (NCBI taxonomy): Eukaryota > Viridiplantae > Streptophyta > Magnoliopsida > Asterales > Asteraceae > Helianthus > Helianthus annuus. The sequence continues at coordinate 172,107,360 of NC_035442.2, read as the reverse complement.
CGCCCAAAATCACAATTCTTTGGCCAAAGAGAATAGCCACATCAAAGTCAAAAAGTCAACTATTATTTTGCTTTATTATAAGAGATAGATTTGTAACTTATTTATGCATGACAACTTGTACATTGTGTTTGAATTGTTTGTTATGTTTTTTATCATTATTTTGAATTTGGGCTTCATCTTAATATATATTACTATTTTTAAGCATTTTTTATTTTATTTTTAGACTGTGTTTTATTGGTAATAGGTTAAGTTGTGTTTTATCGGTAATAGGTCAAATTACATGTATGTCACAAAATTTCGACAATTTTGCGCAGGCTAATTGATCTATTAAAACATGTATCGACACTCTTTTAGATATATCACGAATTTACTTTTTAGGTTTTATCTTTCGGTTCTTAAACTGAGATTGTATCGACACCATAATGATTAATGAACCAAACTGATGATGAACATACTCCCGCGCAATGCGCGGGTAAATTTTACTAGTTGGAATTAAAGCTTGACCATTAGACAAAAAAGAACCTGGGTATCTGTCACGGCCCCCGGCCCGGTTTGACCCGTTCCAGGAGCCGCGGGACAGAAATCCTGCGGTACTTTGTTTATTATGAGTTTAGCAGCGGAAATTTTTATTTACAGGATCGTTTAAGCTAAAAACTTTTCCCGATTTTTTTATTTCACAATTCGGGATAAAACCCTGATAATTTACAATAGTAAGATTTTCTGGATAAAACACATTTCTTTATTTTATACTGAGCCACTATCTTAAGCTTGAAATGCTTCCCCTGCATTTTTCCTGAATTACAGCAGATCACCTGAAACATGTTTGGAAAAGATTTTGTCAGCGGGGAAATACTGAGTGAATTATTCTAGTTGCTGAAAATGACACATCTGTTATAATTCACAGTGTTAAGATCTTTTACAATGTTTCTGATATTAGCCAACTACCCACAGTACTTTACCACTCGACCCATTGGCCCACCTGTCCAATGGTGTCTGTGATTATGGTCATATCACCCAATGGCTGCCCCAATGGTGACGATTATCAAGTAAAGTGCATAATACCCCACATACCGGCTGTAACTTGGTGATTACATAAACTTAATCACTGTAATTTATAATTCTAGAATTAATTTGGAGTATTGTAAAACAGTTGATAAAAAGAGAATAACTCACATTGCAGATTTAGTACTGACAGAATATGATTTTAGCCCTGTTAACCTAATTTCAATAATAATGCACACAAAACAGGGTTAGTGATCAATACAACAGTCACGATATCTCACGAGATCAAATTCTCACAATGAATGACAAAGTGCGATACTTAAACTCATTTATCGAATTAACGACAAACGACAAAGTATAATACTTAAACTCATTCATCGAATTAACGATAAACGACAAAGTATGACCCAATGTGGGCGGCACTTAAACATTCTTTGGATATATTGATCTCGGAAACTGAATCGTAATAGCGATCGAGTAATTACCCTGTTCCGCGGCAGCACCTCGTGAACAGTGTGTGTTTAATTTGTGATATAACAGCCTAAACTTCGACGTACAGAACGAATTTGGTCGATGTTTTAACATCATAATTCAAGTGCCAAGGTCGGCTATTTATAGCCCGAATTTCGCATCGCTTACGGACCGTATGACCTAACCCTTACGGTCCGTAAAGCAAGCTGGTACGCTTACGGTCCGTAAGGACTAACCCTTACGGTCCGTAAGGGAGCGGCCTAGGCTTTGTAGACTAGCTGAGTTCGGGACTAGCTTAGATGATTCAGCATAATTCGATTTTCAATTGTTGACAACGAATTTTAAGGATTATTATCAAATAGGGTTTACCCCCCCTGAGTTTTAGGGGTCCTGATCCTGATTCCGATTATTCCGGAAATTTCAGGGTTAGTGCGGAATCACTTGGGTGTCTCAATTAGGGTTTCCTTATGGACTAATCATCATCCTAATTTATGAATTTTAATGAGAGTTGTTACATCCTCCCCACCTTAGAAAATCTCGTCCTCGAGATTCACTGAAACAGATGAGGATACTTGCGCTTCATTTCTGATTCTAGTTCCCAAGTGTATTCCGGTCCTCTCTTTGAATTCCATCTGACTTTCACCAGTACAAGTCGTTTGTATTTGAGAAACTTGACTTTTCGGTCTTCTATTTGTAAAGGTTTTTCTATGAATTTCAACTTTTCATTTACCTCTATGTCTTGAAGAGGTACTACCAGGGATTCGTCTGATAGACATTTCTTGAGATTGGATACATGAAATACATCATGTACTCCAGCTAGTTCCTCTGGTAATTGTAAACGATAAGCTACTGGTACGATTCGTTGAATCACTGGAAATGGTCCAACATATCTGGGACTCAGTTTTCCTTTCTTACCGAATCTTACAACTCCTTTCCAAGGAGATACTTTCAGCAGTACTTTGTCTCCTATTTGGAATTCAAGTGGTTTGCGACGATTGTCTGCATAGCTCTTTTGGCGATCTCTGGCTGTTTTCAATCGTTCCTTGATTCGAGTTATCTTGTCTGTGGTTTCTTGCATAATTTCTGGACCTGATAATTGACTTTCTCCTATTTCCGCCCAACATACGGGTGTTCTGCACTTGCGTCCATACAGTGCTTCGAATGGAGCGGCTTCAATACTTGAATGATAACTATTGTTATAGGAGAATTCTATTAATGGTAAATGGTTATCCCAATTACCACCAAAGTCAATTACACATGCTCGGAGCATGTCTTCCAGGGTTTGGATTGTCCTTTCACTTTGTCCGTCTGTTTGTGGATGATATGCAGTACTTAGATTGAGCCGGGTTCCCATGGATTCTTGGAAACTTGTCCAAAATCGGGAAGTGAAACGACTATCTCTATCTGACACAATGGAGAGCGGGACTCCATGTAAGGATACTATTTCATCTACGTATAACTTGGCTAACCTTTCCATGCTAAAGGTTTCCTTTATTGGTAGAAAATGAGCTGATTTGGTCAATCGATCCACGATTACCCAAATGGCATCATTACCTTTTCGAGTCTTGGGTAACTTAGTAACAAAGTCCATTGTTATGAGTTCCCATTTCCATACAGGCATTTCTAACTGTTGTAGTAGACCTGAGGGTTTCTGGTGTTCGGCTTTAACTTGTGAACAGGTTAAACACTTAGACACGTATTCGGCTATATCCTTTTTCATTCCTATCCACCAAAAATTCTTTCTTAAATCTTGGTACATCTTATTGTTTCCTGGGTGTATTGTATATCTAGATTTATGAGCTTCTTCTAAAATCTTTGATCTTAAATTTCCCTGTTTAGGTACCCAAATTCTGTTTCTGTGGAATTTCCAGATTCCATCATTCCCTTGCTCCAATTCTTTTAGGTAACCTTTCATTCCTTCGGCATCGTCCTTGATTGCCGTTTTCTGGATTTCTTTCACTTGTTCCATTAAATCTACTTGTAGATTTATTCTAAGAGCACGGACTCGCCTTTGTTTTTCATGATACTTACGACTTAAAGCATCTGCTACTACGTTTGCCTTTCCCTCGTGATATTGAATATCACAGTCGTAATCACTTAAAATCTCCATCCATCTTCTTTGCCTCATGTTTAACTCTTTTTGCCCAAATATATATCTTAAACTTTTATGATCTGTATAAATAGTAAATTTACTTCCATATAGATAATGTCTCCAAATTTTAAGGGCAAAAACTATGGCTCCTAGCTCTAAATCATGAGTCGTATAGTTTTCTTCATGCTTTTTCAATTGTCTGGAGGCATACGCAATTACCTTCTTGCGTTGCATTAACACACATCCGTATCCTAGTTTTGAAGCATCGCAATATACTTCAAAATTTTCTGTTCCTTCTGGTAAAGCTAAGATCGGTGCATTGGTTAATTTCTGTTTTAAAATTCTAAAGGCTTCTTCTTGTTTTGGTCCCCATTCAAACTTAGTGGCTTTACAGGTTAGCTTAGTTAATGGTACAGCTATCTTGGAAAAATCCTTAATAAACCGTCTATAATAACCAGCTAAACCTATAAAACTTCTAATTTCCATTGCAGTTTGCGGAACCTTCCAGTTGGTAATTGCTTCTATCTTAGCAGGATCTACGTGAATACCTTCGTGATTCACCATGTGTCCTAAGAATTGCACTTCTTGTAGCCAAAATTCACACTTCGAGAATTTAGCGTACAACTTTTCTTTTCTTAACAAAGTTAAGAGTGCATGCAAGTGCTGACAATGCTCGACTTGACTTTTGGAATAAATGAGTATATCGTCAATGAACACGATCACAAATTTATCCAAATATGGTTTACAAATCCTGTTCATCATGTCCATGAATGCAGCTGGGGCATTTGTTAGTCCAAAGGGCATGACTGTAAATTCATAATGACCATACCTAGTTCTAAAAGCAGTTTTAGGTATGTCTTCCTCTTGAACCTTTAATTGATGATATCCGGAGCGCAAGTCTATCTTAGAAAAATATTTAGCGCCTTGTAATTGATCAAAGAGATCATCAATCCTAGGTAATGGGTATCGATTCTTAATTGTAACATTATTCAATTCTCTATAATCAATACACATTCTCATTGATCCATCTTTCTTTTTCACAAACAACACTGGTGCACCCCAAGGGGATGAACTAGGTTGTATAAATCCTTTGCTTAGTAATTCATCTAATTGCTTCTTTAATTCTAGCATTTCGGTAGGAGCTAATCGATAAGGTGCCTTGGCTATCGGTATAGTTCCTGGAATTAGATGAATCCTAAATTCTACCTCTCTATCTGGTGGTAACCCAGGTAAATCTTCTGGAAAAACATCTGGGTATTCTGAGACTACAGGAATTTTCTTAAGTTCTTTTCCTTTAGTACAAATGATTACTGAAATCATATATACTATTCCTTGTTTCCGTTCATAATTAGCAACTTTCATTACTGATATGAACTTCAACGGTTTTCGCGGTTTATCTCCTGTAATTGTGATGACTTCTCTAGTAGGTGCTTGAATTTCTATAGAGTTCTTATCACAAATGATTTGAGCATGGTTGGTTATTAACCAATCCATTCCTAAGACAACATCAAACTCGGCTAGTTTTATAGGCAATAGGTTTGCAACAAATTTATGACCTGAGAGTTCTATTTCTACTTTTTGCAAAACCTGATTGATTTCTACTGAATTTCCATCAGCAGTTTCGACTGTAAAAATCTGCCTAACGGTAGTCAATGGTAACTTAAGAGCTTGACAGAATAAAGTATTTATAAAACTTTGGTTTGCACCAGAGTCAAATAATACTTTTGCGTAAACGTTGTGAACTAAAAATGTACCGGCTATCACATCCGGAATGAGCTCTGCTTCTTGAGTAGTTAGCTGGAAAGCTCTGGCATTTTTCTTAACAGTTCCTTCAACTGGTTTGCCCTTGTTATCGGTGATTTTGTTCAGTTTGGGGCATTCGGTTTTGTAATGTCCTGTTTCCCCACAGTGAAAACAGATTACAGTTTTCTTCTTACAGTTTTCTTCACTATGGCCTACAGATTTGCAGAAATTACAAATTGCATTGCATTTTCCAAAATGTTTCCTTCTGCAATTTCTGCAAAATGGCGGGGTTGAAGATTGTCTTGCTCCTCTTTTCTTGAAATTACTACTATTACCCACCCTAAATCCTTGGGTAATCTTTTGAGCCAATTCTTTCTTCCTATCTTCATCTCTTGTGCGTATCAATTCGTCGGTTAGGGTATTAGCTAATTCTACTGCATCGTCAATAGTACGAGGTCTCGCAGCCTTAACGATATTGCGAATTTCGCTAATTAATCCCCAAATATATCGGGAAATGAGTACCGGTTCTGGCAAAGCCAGGTTAGGTACCACTCTCGCATATTCGAAGAATGTCGAAGTATAACCACGACAATCTACCCCTGTCATTCGATGATTTAGGAACTTATTTGCCATTTGTTCCTTCTCATACTCAGGACAGAATTTTCTTTCAACAAGATTCTTAAATTCTTCCCAAGTCATAGCATAAGCCACCCGTCTTCCTTTTGCTTGCAATACTGTGTTCCACCATTCTAGTGCTCCTTCTTTAAACAAATTTGAGGCATACATGACTTGATCTTCTTTAGCACATTTACTTATTGCAATCACTGCTTCGGTTTTCTCGACCCATCATAGTGTTGCAGTTGCTCCTTCGTTGCCTGCAAATTCAGCGGGTTTACAAGCAAGGAATTCTTTGAAAGTGCAACCAAGTGTTGCAGCCTTTCGTTTCTTAGGGCGCGGCGTGTGCTGAGATTCATTATCATGATTAATATGATCATTGCCTCCGTTTATACTATTACTGAAATTATCCTCAATAGTATGTTTACTAGGAATGATATGTTGCGGCTCGTTTGGACTTTTTATAGCAGCAACAAATATTGGAATTGCGTTGGCTATCCCTTGAGCAACCATATTTTCAATATCTTGTTTGGTCATATATTGATCTTCTGGGTGTTGCTCTGACTGATTAACTTCATTTACTGGTTCGTTATCATTATTTGCCATCTGATAATAATTTATTATTAGTAATTAGTAATTAACAATTTATACAAATAATCAGACAATTCATAACACATAAAGTCAAAACTATCGATTTCTCGATTTCATGTTATACTGATTATAGTATGCATCAATACACACCAATATTTTACAACGTTTTATTCGTTATGTTACAACTGGTTTCACTATTTACTTTTACTATTATACAACGATAGTTTTATCATCTTTTTATCTCTCGTTACTTGATATCCTAAAAACGAAGTTCCCTTTCGTCATACTTCCAGGCAATCTGTCCCCCTATCTCCCTAATTCTATTCCCTGCATCCATCAATTCTTCACCGAAATGGCGAAGTTCAGCCAGATTCTCATTGCTCATTGGTGGATTAGGTAGGGGTTCTGGATCGAATAGTGGAAGAAAGGAATAAGGGTCGTTGACAATATTTTGGAATTGCCAATCATTTGTCCACCATTCCTCCATTTCTACAGGTTGGAAGTGTACTATTGGATCTGGGATTGCTGGTCCAGAGTTCATAGGAAGTGGATTTTCAATAGGATAGGTAAAAATATTCGTATTGACAGGTTGAATAGTATCACAGTTTGCCAATAGAATATCTATCTGCTCCTGGAAAGTTAACCTTTGGTTTTGGTTGGAACTCTCCCCAATTTCTACCTGAGTTGGTCTAGAACCTTGCCCTATTTCTGTTTCTATCTCTTGAGAATATTCCTCAAACTGTTTCTCCATTTGCCTAAACTCTTTATTGGCTTCAGTTTCCCTTTCTTGCTGATTAGGGTTTTCCTGGATTATAATTGCCTTTCCTTTTCCTAGAGGGTCGTTAATTCTAGGAGGTTTTGTAACTGGCTTTTTCCTACGTATACGGCTTCCCCACACATAATTTTTCTTTTTCTTTCTTTTTGGTTTGGTCAATGGTGGAGTAGGGAATTTTAAAGGTTGGTCCACATCAGCAAAATATCCAGTAAATTCATGAGAAACTTCTATATTCACTGGGTAAAGATTGAGGTTCTGAAAAGCTTCAGATATCTCGTTCATGCTGTGTAGCATATATGCAAAATGCACAAACATATTAAGTTAAAACTTTGGAACAAAGTTTAACAAATAAACATGGAAGTTTTATTGCACACTATTTGTACAAAATACAGGAAAACACATTCAGATTTATTTTACTAAATTTTATTTATTTACTTATTGGAAAGTGCTGTCTGCTAAATGTAGGGCATCTAAAGATTTGCATGTTCTGCCACACTGGCTAACATATACAAATTTGCCCATTTTTCATCGAGTTTATCTTCCCAAGGTGATTTCTTAATTAACTCCTGGGTTTCCTTTTTAATCTTCTTTTCTCTGATTTGCTCCTTACTTTTCTTAATAATCATATTCCTTTTTCTAGGAGAAAGCGGATATTCATAATTCGCTTTTTGCACAAATATTCCTTCTTCGGGAATTGTAGGGAGCTTTGAAAATTTAGTTTTAGATGAACTTCCTTCTTCGTAGACTGACCTATCTAATTTAACAAATAATCAGTTTAAAAGCACATAAACACATAATCATGTAATAGTAATCAGGAAAAATTAAGTATCTTTTAAATACTTAATTAGCTTAACTTAGTGGCTCTGATACCACCTTGTTTCTGTCACGGCCCCCGGCCCGGTTTGACCCGTTCCAGGAGCCGCGGGACAGAAATCCTGCGGTACTTTGTTTATTATGAGTTTAGCAGCGGAAATTTTTATTTACAGGATCGTTTAAGCTAAAAACTTTTCCCGATTTTTTTATTTCACAATTCGGGATAAAACCCTGATAATTTACAATAGTAAGATTTTCTGGATAAAACACATTTCTTTATTTTATACTGAGCCACTATCTTAAGCTTGAAATGCTTCCCCTGCATTTTTCCTGAATTACAGCAGATCACCTGAAACATGTTTGGAAAAGATTTTGTCAGCGGGGAAATACTGAGTGAATTATTCTAGTTGCTGAAAATGACACATCTGTTATAATTCACAGTGTTAAGATCTTTTACAATGTTTCTGATATTAGCCAACTACCCACAGTACTTTACCACTCGACCCATTGGCCCACCTGTCCAATGGTGTCTGTGATTATGGTCATATCACCCAATGGCTGCCCCAATGGTGACGATTATCAAGTAAAGTGCACAATACCCCACATACCGGCTGTAACTTGGTGATTACATAAACTTAATCACTGTAATTTATAATTCTGGAATTAATTTGGAGTATTGTAAAACAGTTGATAAAAAGAGAATAACTCACATTGCAGATTTAGTACTGACAAAATATGATTTTAGCCCTGTTAACCTAATTTCAATAATAATGCACACAAAACAGGGTTAGTGATCAATACAACAGTCACGATATCTCACGAGATCAAATTCTCACAATGAATGACAAAGTGCGATACTTAAACTCATTTATCGAATTAACGACAAACGACAAAGTATAATACTTAAACTCATTCATCGAATTAACGATAAACGACAAAGTATGACCCAATGTGGGCGACACTTAAACATTCTTTGGATATATTGATCTCGGAAACTGAATCGTAATAGCGATCGAGTAATTACCCTGTTCTGCGGCAGCACCTCGTGAACAGTGTGTGTTTAATTTGTGATATAACAGCCTAAACTTCGACGTACAGAACGAATTTGGTCGATGTTTTAACATCATAATTCAAGTGCCAAGGTCGGCTATTTATAGCCCGAATTTCGCATCGCTTACGGACCGTATGACCTAACCCTTACGGTCCGTAAGGCAAGCTGGTACGCTTACGGTCCGTAAGGACTAACCCTTACGGTCCGTAAGGGAGCGGCCTAGGCTTTGTAGACTAGCTGAGTTCGGGACTAGCTTAGATGATTCAGCATAATTCGATTTTCAATTGTTGACAACGAATTTTAAGGATTATTATCAAATAGGGTTTACCCCACCTGAGTTTTAGGGGTCCTGATCCTGATTCCGATTATTCCGGAAATTTCAGGGTTAGTGCGGAATCACTTGGGTGTCTCAATTAGGGTTTCCTTATGGACTAATCATCATCCTAATTTATGAATTTTAATGAGAGTTGTTACAGTATCAGCCCAACTAAAATGTTTTCCTCTTATATAATGGGTTCTTTATAACATACTAATGGGCCTAGTAAGCCCTGTTTTCTTCTACAACATCATCGATGCTAAAACTAGGGTGTTCATGGTTCCGTTTCAAACTGAAAAACCACCTAAACTGGTCATTGGTTTGGTTTCATGGTTGGATTTTCTTCTTAGCTTTCGGTCAGTCGGTTTGAAAATTTTCAAACCGTAATTGTGACAATTCGAGTTTCCGACTTTCACTTTCGCATTTATTGCACGTTGACTTTACTGTTAGTTGTTGACTTGTTTGACTTGTAACAATACACGTTGTGTTATAACGAAACGTATTATGATTGTTGGATATGTTATGTGCTATATGATAAAACGTATGTGTTAATGATATAGTGTGAACCTGTTAGTAAACACTTGAACTAGTTAAGTCCTGGATAACCTTCACAACGAAACAAGTGTGTCTCGCCAAGTTCACCTCGACGAAACAGAGTTTCGTTTCGTCAACAACCATCTCGACGAAACGGGCGTTTCGCCGGCCCAGCATCTCGCCGAAGCCCATTACGGGCCCAAAACGTTAAATCGAATATTAAAAAAACGTGAAACAGCTTCAGTTTCACACTTTTATCAAAACCACCGAAACCCTAGAGCTTCCTGTTCTCTGTTGACGGCAATCGTGTGTTCCCGGAAACCCCGTATCGATCTTGTTGTTATTCTATTCTTCACGGTTAGTATTTAATCTTGGCGTTATTGTTTGAGTTATATCTTTACTAACTGTTTTGCTGGAAAACGGTGGGATTTGATGTTCAATAGTGGTTTGTGTATATGTTTGCTTGATAGATCGAGATCACTAGGGTATATGCTATCGGTTACAATTTCCGTGTATCGAGATGTGTGTTGTTTACTGTTGATGATTAGATTTAAATGTGAATACTATTGAATCTAGGAATATGCTCTCATGCTAGGGTTAAATCATATGCTAGAATGATCTAAAGTTAATCCATGATTATGTTATGATTAATAATCATTGAATGCCATGATTTCTGAATGATTACAGTATGATTTCTGCATGATGATGAATGTATGATCTTCGTATGATGATTGACGGCTGATTAGGGTTTCTGTGTTATTGCGTAACTGATGTAACTGATCGACGTAACTGACTGTTTGACGAAACGGAATATACGGCGAAACAGGAGGGGTGTTTCGCCAAGGGTAGTTGACGAAACAAAACTGAGATGCGTCAACGGGTTGAACGACGAAACAGAATGTGTTTCGCCAATTCTGTGTTTTGCCGATTTGGATAATTTGCACAGTAACTACTTCTGTTGAAACTTAACTGAGTTATCTAACTACTGTTAAATGACATGCATGACTTGTATGATTCCGAATACGCGCATTGTGCTACTTGGTGATTATTGATTGTGCTTATACGTGAACAACCTGAATACGAACTGATTATATCTACGTGCGTACTTTAGGACGTGATTGATTAACTGTGAGCACATACTTAGCATACCGAGCAAACCAAGGTGAGTTCACACAGCCAAGGCATGGGGTTCCCAGGGTGGGAATGGGTTTGGATTATTTACTCGTACTTACCTAGCACATGGAACTTAGTTATATGGTCCTCGGGTGAGGAATGGTTAATGATGAGATACGACTAGGCTAGTGATACTAAAATGAACTGATCTTCGCACACACGCCGAGGTTGGCCGCGATAATATGACTAATCTTCGCACACATGCCTAGGAAGGCCGCGAACTATACACTAATCTTCGCACACATGCTGGGTGGCCGCGATACGAATATACCTAGTCTAGAATACTTAGGGGAAAACTTCCCCTAATAATCGCACACATGCCTAGAGGGCCGCGATACGAACTACTACGATGCATGACTTAACGAACGAACGCAAGGCTTACTTTACTATTACTATTACTGAACTGTTTACTGTGAACTCGCTCAACTAGTTGTTGACTCTCTGCTGCATGCCTTGCAGGACCTTAGGTACATATGGAGCTTGCACAGGGAGGAGCAGGTCGTTGTGGAGCATGGATTGAGGATGTTATGTTAAACTTTATAACACTTTCATACATTGGGTTTTCATATTATGCTTCCGCTACTTAAACTATGTTTGGTTTGAACATCAATTGTATTGAATTGGGTTTTTTGCAAACTACTTTGATTATTGTATACTATGTTCAATATGATTGGTGGCTTGATCCTGGTCATGTCACGCCTCCAAGCGGTGGTACTCTGCGTGTGGATTTTGGGGGTGTGACAGATTGGTATCAGAGCCATTGGTTATAGAGAACTTGGTTTTAATATGGGGAAAACGTTTTTATTAAAACCAGACTATAACCAGAACAGTGCTCTCAACGATCCACAACGACGCTTCGCTCCACGTGCAAGACTCAACATCCTAGGTAATAAAGTTTATGTTTATTGCCTACATGCTAGAACTACATAGAACTTTGCTCGTAGTATGCTTAGATTACATTGCTTACTATTCGTTATTACATGAGAACACCTATGCGCTTACACTCTTCTGTCATCGCACTACTCGCGAACCATTCTCACTTGTTCTACTTTTACTATGAAGATCATGTCTGGACGTGTGAACATGACCCAAGCCCAGTTGACGGCTCTCATTGCTGAACAAGTAGCTGTGGCACTTGCAGCTGCACAAGCAGGTAGTATACCCTGCGTATGGGATACACACTAGGATCTTTGAATCCTACATTCCTAACTCAACCTTTGTATTTAATATTGTCCTATTTTATGCACATTAGGTCAAAACGCTCCACAACCTGTCTGCACATTTAAGAACTTCATGGACTGTCGTCCAAGCACCTTCAGTGGCACCGAGGGGGCAGTGGGACTCCTCCATTGGTTTGAAAAGCTCGAGTCAGTGTTCGAAATGTGTGAGTGCCCTGAGGCTCGCAGGGTCACGTACGCCACTGGCACGTTGGAAGGGATTGCGCTAACCTGGTGGAACGCGCAAGTACAGATCCTAGGGTTGGCAGCTGCTAACGCCACACCTTGGGAGGATTTCAAGGAACTGATCAAACGAGAATACTGCACGCGTGATGACATCCACAAGTTGGAGGTGGAACTGTATCACCTGAAAATGACGGGGTCGGAGATCGAAGCTTACACTAAACGGTCAAACGAGCTAGCCATTTTGTGTCCAACGATGGTGGACCCTCCAGTTAAGCGCATTGAGTTATACCTCAAGGGACTTGCGCCAGAGATCCAGAGCCATGTGACATCGGCTAACCTCAACAACATCCAAGACATCCAGCGTCTTGCTCATCGACTCACCGATCAAGCAGTGGAACAGAACAAGCTGCCAAAACGCATCAGTGCTACCACTACTGCTGTTACTACTTCTGCTACTCCCAGCGACAACAAGAGAAAATGGGATGGGGATTCCTGCAAGGGATCAGTTTCGGTTCAGTCTCAAGCACAGCAGCGCAAGACAAATGACTATCAGAATCCGAGTCAGCAATCATCAGGCAGTCAGGGGCAGGGTGGATATCGGGGATTTCACCCACTATGTAATAGGTGCAACAGATACCACAGTGGACGGTGTCGCAAGGAACGTTGTCAGAGATGCCTCAAGTTCGGGCATGAAGCTAAAGACTGCAGGAGTGCGAGATCCGCGAATCAGAACCAGCAACTGCAATTACCAGCTCCACAAAACCCGCAGCAGTAGCAACAACGGGGCAACAGGGGATGTTTTCAGTGTGGGGCTGAAGGTCATTTCAAGCGTGATTGCCCCCAGTTAAACCAGAACCAGAATCGCAACAACAACAACAATCAGGGCAATGGGAACAACAACAACGGGGGAAACAACAATAACAATGGCAACGAAGCTCGGGGTCGTGCTTTTGTGCTGGGTCGAGGTGACGCAATGAATGATCCCAATGTGGTTATGGGTAAGTTTCTTCTCGACGATATTTATGTTACTGTCTTATTTGATTCGGGTGCCGATACAAGTTATATATCGTTAAAAGTGAGTAAAATGTTAAAACGTACACCAACACCTCTAAACACCAAACATGTCGTAGCGTTAGCAAATGGTAAAAGTGTAGAAGCCGCACATGTAGTCAAGGGTTGTATCATCGTCTTAGCTGGTCAGACCTTCTCGATCGATCTCATACCCATAGTTTTGGGTAGTTTCGACATCGTCATCGGTATGGATTGGTTATCCCAACATCACACAGAGATCCTATGCAAGGAAAAGATAGTTCGCATTCCTCGTTCTGGCAATGAACCTCTCGAAGTTCAAGGCGACAAGAGTGGTGTTGTGGTTGGCATCATCTCCTTCATGAAGGCTCAGAAATGTTTACGAAAGGGGCACACTGCCATTTTGGCACTTGTCACTGATGCATCAGCGAAGGAAAAGAAATTGGAGGATATTCCAGTTGTACGCGACTTTCCTCAGGTGTTTCCTGAAGATTTACCCGGTTTACCGCCTCATCGTCAGGTCGAATTTCAAATCGAGCTCGCTCCAGGAGCAGCACCCATAGCTCGAGCACCGTATCGTTTAGCTCCAACCGAGCTGGAAGAACTGTCGAAGCAGCTACAAGAGCTCTTGGAAAAGGGCTTTATTCGTCCAAGCTCTTCGCCTTGGGAAGCTCCAGTACTATTCGTGAAAAAGAAGGACGGTACTTTCAGGATGTGCATTGATTATCGGGAACTTAACAAGGTGACGGTGAAGAACCATTATCCTCTTCCTCGTATAGACGATTTATTCGACCAGTTGCAAGGGTCGAGCTACTACTCCAAGATAGACTTGCGGTCAGGTTACCATCAACTGAGAGTCCGGGATGAGGACGTATCCAAAACAGCATTCAGAACTCGCTACGGCCACTACGAGTTTCTTGTCATGCCATTCGGGTTGACAAACGCGCCTGCAGTTTTCATGGATCTTATGAACAGGGTGTGCAAGCCGTACTTAGACAAGTTTGTGATTGTCTTCATCGACGACATTCTGATTTATTCCAAGAGTCAGGAGGAACACGAGCAGCATTTACGATTGATCTTGGAACTTCTACGAAAGGAACAGTTGTACGCCAAGTTTTCCAAATGTGACTTCTGGCTTCGTGAAGTCCATTTCTTAGGCCACGTGGTAAACAAGGATGGGATTCATGTTGATCCATCCAAGGTAGATTCGATCAGAAATTGGCCTGCGCCTCGCACTCCAACGGAAATACGCCAATTCTTGGGTTTGGCGGGTTACTACAGACGGTTTATCAAAGACTTCTCGAAGATCGCACAGCCGCTTACACTACTGACACAGAAGGGTGTCACCTACCGTTGGGGAGATTCCCAGGAAACCGCTTTCCAGTACTTAAAGGATAGGCTTTGCAGCGCACCTATTCTCTCATTGCCAGAGGGCACGGACGATTTTGTGGTGTATTGTGACGCATCAATACAGGGTCTTGGTTGTGTATTGATGCAACGGGATAAAGTTATTGCTTACGCTTCGCGGCAACTCAAGGTTCATGAACGGAACTACATGACGCACGATCTAGAGCTGGGAGCTGTTGTTTTCGCGCTTAAGATATGGCGAAACTACCTGTACGGTACCAAGTGCACTATTTACACCGATCACAGGAGTCTCGAGCATATCCTTAAGCAAAAGGCTTTGAACATGCGACAACGAAGATGGGTCGAACTTTTGAATGATTATGAATGCGCCATCAAGTACCATCCAGGCAAAGCCAATGTTGTGGCTGATGCCCTCAGTCGGAAAGATACTATACCTAAGCGCGTACGAGCATTGCAACTCACCATTCAGTCTAGTCTTCCAGCACAGATACGAGATGCTCAGGTAGAAGCATTGAAACCAGAAAACGTAAGGGCTGAAGCCCTACGCGACTCAAGGCAACGATTAGAACAGAAGGAAGACGGTGCCTACTATGTAACAGGGCGTATTTGGGTCCCACTTTATGGTGACCTACGCGAACTTGTGATGGATGAAGCTCACAAATCACGCTACTCGGTACATCCAGGGTCGGATAAAATGTACCACGACATCAGAACTACTTATTGGTGGCCTAGCATGAAGGCCCACATCGCTACCTATGTCAGCAAATGCTTGACCTGTGTAAGAGTCAAGGCAGAATATCAGAAACCAGCAGGTTTACTTCAGCAACCAAAAATACCACAGTGGAAATGGGAGGAAATTTCCATGGATTTTGTTACAAGCCTACCTAGATCCCAGCGTGGGAACGATACTATTTGGGTGATCGTGGATCGACTCACCAAGTCTGCTCATTTCCTGGCAATCAAAGAAACAGACAAGTTTTCCACACTAGCAGACCTATACTTGAAGGAAGTAGTCTCAAGGCACGGGGTGCCCACCTCTATCATTTCGGATCGCGATGCACGATTCACGTCAGAACTATGGCAAGCAATGCATAAGGCTTTTGGCTCGCGGCTAGACATGAGCACGGCATATCACCCTCAGACGGATGGGCAGTCTGAACGCACGATCCAAACCTTAGAAGACATGCTTCAGGCATGTGTTATTGATTTTGGCAACGGATGGGAAAAACATCTCCTGTTAGTGGAGTTTTCATACAATAACAATTATCACACCAGCATACAAGCCGCTCCATTCGAGGCATTGTACGGGCGTAAATGCTGGTCACCTCTCTGTTGGGCAGAGGTGGGAGATAGTCAGATCACGGGTCCAGAACTTATAGTGGACACCACGGAAAAGATTGCACAAATACGACAACGCATGGCGGCAGCTCGCGACCGCCAGAAAAGCTACGCGGATAAGCGTAGGAAGCCAATGGAATTTCAGGTCGGGGACCGGGTTTTACTTAAAGTCTCACCCTGGAAGGGTGTGGTTCGTTTTGGGAAACGGGGCAAACTCAATCCGCGGTATGTCGGGCCGTTCGAAATCGCAGAAAGAATAGGCAAAGTGGCCTACAGACTAAACTTACCAGCTGAACTCGGTGCAGTTCACAATGTTTTTCACGTGTCGAATCTGAAGAAGTGCCTTTCAGATGAGACCCTCATAGTTCCCTTGAAGGAGCTCACTATCGACGAGCGGTTGCAGTTCGTCGAGGAACCTGTTGAAATCACGGACCAGGATGTTAAGGTCCTCAAGAACACGAGAATCCCTCTTGTTCGAGTTCGTTGGAACTCCCGTCGCGGCCCAGAGTTCACCTGGGAGCGTGAAGATCAAATGAAACTCAAGTATCCCCAGTTGTTCGGAACCAATGCAACCACTACTGAGGCTGAAGCTACTACTGCAGAATTTTGGGATGAAATTCCAAATCAACGGGGGGATGATGTGACACCCTAGGGAAACCAGTAAACCATGCAACTTACCTAGCTTCCTCAGTAACCGCATGCTAAATTTCGGGACGAAATTTCTTTCAAGTTGGGGATAATGTGACAACTCGAGTTTCCGACTTTCACTTTCGCATTTATTGCACGTTGACTTTGACTGTTAGCTGTTGACTTGTTTGACTTGTAACAATACACGTTGTGTTATAACGAAACGTATTATGATTGTTGGATATGTTATGTGCTATATGATAAAACGTATGTGTTAATGATATAGTGTGAACCTGTTAGTAAACACTTGAACTAGTTAAGTCCTGGATAACCTTCACAACGAAACAAGTGTGTCTCGCCAAGTTCACCTCGACGAAACAGAGTTTCGTTTCGTCAACAACCATCTCGACGAAACGGGCGTTTCGCCGGCCCAGCATCTCGCCGAATCCCATTACGGGCCCAAAACGTTAAATCGAATATTAAAAAAACGTGAAACAGCTTCAGTTTCACACTTTTATCAAAACCACCGAAACCCTAGAGCTTCCTGTTCTCTGTTGACGGCAATCGTGTGTTCCCGGAAACCCCGTATCGATCTTGTTGTTATTCTATTCTTCGCGGTTAGTATTTAATCTTGGTGTTATTGTTTGAGTTATATCTTTACTAACTGTTTTGCTGGAAAACGGTGGGATTTGATGTTCAATAGTGGTTTGTGTATATGTTTGCTTGATAGATCGAGATCACTAGGGTATATGCTATCGGTTACAATTTTCGTGTATCGAGATGTGTGTTGTTTACTGTTGATGATTAGATTTAAATGTGAATACTATTGAATTTAGGAATATGCTCTCATGCTAGGGTTAAATCATATGCTAGAATGATCTAAAGTTAATCCATGATTATGTTATGATTAATAATCATTGAATGCCATGATTTCTGAATGATTACAATATGATTTCTGCATGATGATGAATGTATGATCTTCGTATGATGATTGACGGCTGATTAGGGTTTCTGTGTTATTGCGTAACTGATGTAACTGATCGACGTAACTGACTGTTTGATGAAACGGAATATACGGCGAAACAGGAGGGGTGTTTCGCCAAGGGTAGTTGACGAAACAGAACTGAGATTCGTCAACGGGTTGAACGACGAAACAGA
Organism: Helianthus annuus; assembly: GCF_002127325.2. Classification (NCBI taxonomy): domain Eukaryota; kingdom Viridiplantae; phylum Streptophyta; class Magnoliopsida; order Asterales; family Asteraceae; genus Helianthus; species Helianthus annuus. Next base: position 172,089,261 of record NC_035442.2, on the reverse strand, counting down.
ATGTGTTTCGCCAATTCTGTGTTTCGCCGATTTGGATAATTTGCACAGTAACTACTTCTGTTGAAACTTAACTGAGTTATCTAACTGCTGTTAAATGCCATGCATGACTTGTATGATTCCGAATACGCGCATTGTGCTACTTGATGATTATTGATTGTGCTTATACGTGAACAACCTGAATACGAACTGATTATACCTACGTGCGTACTTTAGGACGTGATTGATTAACTGTGAGCACATACTTAGCATACCGAGCAAACCAAGGTGAGTTCACACAGCCAAGGCATGGGGTTCACAGGGTGGGAATGGGTTTGGATTATTTACTCGTACTTACCTAGCACATGGAACTTAGTTATATGGTCCTCGGGTGAGGAAGGGTTAATGATGAGATACGACTAGGCTAGTGATACTAAAATGAACTGATCTTCGCACACACGCCGAGGTTGGCCGCGATAATATGACTAATCTTCGCACACATGCCTAGGAAGGCCGCGAACTATACACTAATCTTCGCACACATGCCGGGTGGCCGCGATACAGATATACCTAGTCTAGAATACTTAGGGGAAAACTTCCCCTAATCATCGTACACATGCCTAGAGGGCCGCGATACGAACTAGTACGATGCATGACTTAACGAACGAAAGCAAGGCTTACTTTACTATTACTATTACTGAACTGTTTACTGTGAACTCGCTCAACTAGTTGTTTACTCTCTGCTGCATGCCTTGCAGGACCTTAGGTACATATGGAGCTTGCACAGGGAGAAGCAGGTCGTTGTGGAGCATGGATTGAGGATGTTATGTTAAACTTTATAACACTTTCATACATTGGGTTTTCATATTATGCTTCCGCTACTTAAACTATGTTTGGTTTGAACATCAATTGTATTGAATTGGGTTTTTTGCAAACTACTTTGATTATTGTATACTATGTTCAATATGATTGGTGGCTTGATCCTGGTCATGTCACGCCTCCAAGCGGTGGTACTCCGCGTGTGGATTTTGGGGGTGTGACAGTAATAAACGGTTTGATTTGCGGTTTATACCAATAACCGGTTGTACGAAACAGGACCGGACCGTAAGTTTATATTATATTTTAGTTTCCAAAAATATTGTATATTAGATATATTTTATTGGTTATATTATTTCTTAAATGAAATAAAGCGGACGTTGCATATATAGGCTAAGATAAGTTTAAATGAAATAAAGTGGACTAATTTAATTCTGCCAATAATTAAGTGAAGGCAACCCTTTAATCCTTTATGATTGGGCCTCCCATCTTCTAACGCCATGAGGTATATTTTCACGCTCTTTAATTATACGTAGGCGTCAGCGTCAGCGTCACACTTCTCATTTTACCCTTTTTTACTTCACCTTAGATTAAGAAAATTATTTAATCCTTGTTAACGCCAATAAGTGTTAGAACATACCAGACAACCTAAAATTAAGTTGAAAATCTTAAAATCAAGTTCCAGATTTTCAATATATTTCTCACATTCATATGATTATTTAAATTACTTGAATTACCATTTAAAAGTTGTGGGAATTTGAATTGCTACTTTACTAGCATATAAAAGTTCTGAGAATTTGAATTTCTACTTTATTAGCATATACATTTAGAGTAAATTAGAGTAAAGTTCCCGTACAAACAACTTTAACGTACTAAACGTATAAATAGCATGAAAAGGACAAAAAAAACATGGTAACATTTTTGTAATTATCTGTTTGTAGGGTAATTATCAAAATTCTTCTACAAATGATACTGTAGAGTAATTTTGATCTTGTCGAGTAATTTTGTAAAATGTTCTTGTAGAGTAATTTTGATCTTTTAGAGTAATTTTGTAAACCACGATTTGGTGCATTTGACGAACACGGAATGAACTTGTTTTCAATGGCAAGGCAAGCGTCCTGTAGTGGAGAGCTAAGGCTATATCACTCACATGGGATTGCTGGAGTAACTTTGAGTTGGCTAGTTTGTGGGCATATCAGTGTATTTTTGTTTCTCCTTAAATTGGTGGATGTAATAATGTGGGCTAATCGTTGTTAATCTTGTATGTATGAAAGATTTTGTTGGCCGTTAAAAAAAAAAAAAACACAACACTCCTCTCTCTCTCTCCTTAGAGCATTCACATCCAAGGAATCATATTATGTGTGTGGTGTTTTTAAAATATGAAGAGTATAAAAAATGGTTGTGAGTGGAGGAGAGAGAAAATGTTACTGTTCATCTGTATATTTGGGGGGACACTGTTCCGCCCCTATAATTTTTTAATATATTTTGAAAGTGTTTGTGAGTGGAGGAGAGAGAAAATGTAATGATAAAAGTATAAAAAAATATTATTTAATTGAAAAGGAGAGAGAAAATGTAGTGTTTTTTAGTGTAATTTAGGGTAAGAATATAGTGAAATGGATGTGAATGCTCTTATACACTTTCTCTATCTGTAAACTAGTTTAAAAAAAATGTAAACTTTATCAGAAAACAAAAACAAAGAAAGAAGAGTCCACACACACAACCCATCATCTCTGTCTCTTCAATGGCCCATTTGGACCAAAAATGAGTCTTGAAAGGTTGAAAGATAGAGAGAGAAACAAAGACATGACAGAGAGAGAAAGAGGGAAGATGTCTTCAAGGTTCAAATTCCAACCAAACCCACCTCACACAATCCCTTACACACACACACAAAAACAAATTTCACATACAGACCAATTAATAATGGTTTGTTCCACAAATACCCTTCTGCAACCCCCAAAAATCTCCATCTTCATGACTCCATTGTCTACCATCATGTGGGCTTTTTGGGGCTTTCTCTTTGGTCAGAGTTTCATCACAATCAACAGAGAAAACAGGAAAAAGCAAGAACCTTTTCACCCCTACACCATTCATATTTCTTTATAGTCTTAATTTCTTCCCCACACCATTCTCTCTCTCTCTCTCATCTTTCTCTCTCTTGTTTCAATCTTTTACCATTTTTGAGATCTGATGAGTAAGAAGATGAAAGGGGTTGCTTTGTTTTCGTCTCCTCATGTGTCTTGTGATGATATTAGGGCAAGATTTAAGCATCAAACCCTTGTTAAAGATTATCTTGAGTTGCAACAGGTATATATTATTATATCTCTGTTTTCTTTTTTTTATCAGATTGTTTATGCTTCAAGATTCGTTCTTTGGGTTTGGATTGTTTCATTTTCTTGTGGATTCTTGTTGTTTGAATCATATGTTGTGTGATATGTCATATGGGGTTTTTTTTATGTTTCTTGATCTTTTGTGTTATGCTGTTGAATAGATCTGTGATAGTATTTCAAGATTCTTTTGGAAAAAAAATCATGTTTTTCTTCAATAATAGAGTGAATTTCAAGGATTGTCGTTTATCTTTATACTCATTTTCAGGCGCTGTCCTTTATGTTTAAAATTGACGAGTTTTGTCCTTTATGTTTACATATCATACACGTTTTGTCCTTTAGGCCTAACCCAGTTAGTTTTTTCAGTTAAATTTGGTCATATGCTTTGCACATGAGAACATTTTTGTCAATTCAAAGGTAAGTTTAAAGGTAAGTTTAACGGCAGATTTACAGCTCAAAGCTTCTGCAACCTTTGAATTGACAAAAATGCTCTCATGTGCAAAGCACATGACCAAATTTAACTGAAAAAACTAACTGAGTTAGGCCTAAAGGACAAAACGTGTATGATATGAAAACATAAAGGACAAAATTCGTCAATTTTGAACATAAAGGACAGCGCCTGAAAAAGGGTATAAAGATAAAGGACAATCCTTGAAATTCACTCTCAATAATATTATATCACTGATTACAATTTTTTTTTTTTTTTTTTGGGGGGTTGGGGGGGGGGTGTTTAAGGTTTGGATTGAGGAGTGGTTAGCATAATTCTCTTGGCAAAATTTTGGATTGAGGAGTGGGGAACTAGGGATGAGCATCTGGTATCATATCCCGTACCGATCCCGAAAATACCGTACGGAAACGGTATCCACTTTTTGGCATTTTCGGTATCAGTATTTTCGGGATTGGTATTGGTTCGGTACGGTACCGGTAGATTACCGACTTTTACCTTCAAATACCTTACCGTACCGACATATTTCGGGACGGTATCGGATTTGCTCATCCCTAATGAGGAGTGATTAATATAACTTTTGAAGGGTTTTTATGTTTCTTAATCTTTTGTGTTTTGATTTTTCTTATTAGTTAATTCAGCTATTATATGCTTTTAAGTTCCAATATAGGATATTTGATCCAATTTTTGGCACCAAAATGCTTAATATTTTACTAATTTTTTTAGGAAACAGAGGCTGCAAGAAACAAATTGGAGGTCATGAAGCAAAAGAAACATACTCTAGAAGCTGAAGTTAGGTATGGTGGGGTGCAAACGAGCCGAGCCGAGCCGAGCTCGGCCAGGCTCGAGCTCGATTAACTTATGAGAGCTCGGGCTCGAGCTCGGCTCGATTCGAGCTTTGTTTTCAAAGCTCGAGCTCGGCTCGTTTGTATTTTATCAAGCTCGAGCTCGGCTTGGGCTCGGCTCGTTTATTATCTATTAATTAGTAGATTAAATAAAAATAATATAAATAATAGACTTTTTAGGCTTGCGAGCTCGATAAGTAAAGCTCGGGCTCGTTTACTAAATAAGCTTATTTTTAGGTTCGAGGTCGGCTTGTAAACAAGTTTAAATAAGCTCGGCTCGACTCGGCTCGTTTACACTAAGGCTTGACGAGCCTAACGAGCTTCACATGTGAGGCTCGAGCTCGGGCTCCATAAACAAACGAGCTTTGTTTTGAGGCTCAAGCTCGGCCTCAGGCTCGATAAGGCTCGGCTCGTTTTGAGCTTTTTCTCGAGCCGATCTCGAGTAGCTCGCGAGCCGCTATCATCTTGCTAGTTATGTACAACATACTCAATTCAGTAGAACATATTTTTCATCAAGATTTTGATTCTTGTTCTTGGTTTTTCGCAGATTCTTGAGACGTCGACACAAATTTCTGTCGAAAACCAGATCAACTTCACAACAAGTGAAATCACATAATGTTGAAACAACCCAATACAGAAAAAGCAAGAAGGAGAAGGTTAACCCGAAAATGGTGGCAGCTTTGCCCAATTTGCCCCTGTTTCCCGATCAAATCCAAAGAGGGAAAACGTATACAAAGAAGAAAAATATCGTTACAAGTCAACCACTTCCGATGTTTGACTTTGACAGGAATGTGAATTCGCATGGAAACAACTCGTTTCCGGTGACTGAAATAAAGCAGAAATCAGCTGCGGTTCAAGTTCAAGCTAGAGTACCTATATTCGACTTGAACCAGTTATCGGTAGGTTAACTTTGATAAACGATAAAACTCGTTTTGTAACATTGGTTGAGGTTTTTCTAACGGGTTATTGTTGGTTTACTTTCAGATAGAAGAAGAAGAAGAATTACAAGAGAGCTTTGAGGATCAAAGGAAAGAACAACAGAACGATTTAAAGCTGTCGATTTGTAGAAATGTTGGTGATGGTTCGACGAATTTATCAGGAAAGAGGAAAATCTCGTGGCAAGATCTTGTGGCCTTAAGGGTATGAACTAATGGTTAACTAGACGATTTAGGTAAAACGATATGCTTAATGACCATTAGGACTTGGTAAACTGGTGGTTATGTTGATGTTTTGATGCTAATTTTATGGGTTTATAAGAAATCTATGTAAAGAAAGGTTTGTGGGATTAGTAAGTGTTTGTTTTTTTGAACACTCAAGGGATGAAGGATCATAAGTTCATAACCATGTATATGCTGATAATATCATGTTTGTTTTTTAACACTTAAGATTTAACTGATTTGTTTAACAGTTGACCTGATTCGTTTCTGAAACAAATTTACGTTGAAATGTAAACCAATTAAAAATAAGCACGAAAACGTACTATATTTGACCCAACTCATTTCTGGGTAAAATAAAATTTACGTTAAAACGTAGAACTAAAAAATTACGTAATAATAAAACATAAAAACATATTAGACCATGCGTAGTGGTAAGGGTGAATAATGCCCTCACACTTGGGCGTTTTCCGCCATGTGGCAGTACAGTCAGCAAGGGACATTATTGGGCGTTTTTATAAAATGGGTGTAGTGGGGATGTGGGTATTATGTTAAAAGGGTGTAGAGAATTAAATAAAAATAAAAAAAACCCAACAAAAAAAGCTATTGGCCAAGAAAAAGGAAGGTTAAATGTGATTGGTCCTTCAAATTTGAACATAGCGTTATTTAAAAAACGTCTAGAGGGAATTTTTGATCAATAACGCCCGATAATGCCCAGGGGGTGGGGAGGGAGCGTGCTTGGGTGTGATTGAGGGCAAATTTTGAAAAAATCACGCCCACAACGCATGGTGTTATATTTGAGCTAACTTATTTCTAGAAAAAAAATTACATTAAAACGTATATCAAGTTAATTTATACCGATAGATACATGCATCATGCCATCCAAAATTCATGAAAACAGACGCATTATTTGGGTAAGAACATAACAATACTCTACTACAAAGTATGTCAAAAAAGTTTAAAAGAAAAACATCAAACTATGAGTTCTACTGTCATTAGAAAACCAAAATACGGGGAAAAGGTATAAGAGCATTCACATCCAAAGAACTAAATTGTGAGTGTGGGGTTTTTAAAATATAAAGAGTATAAAAAATGGTTGTGAGTGGAGGAGAGAGAAAATGTTACTGTTCATCTGTATATTTGGGGGGACACTGTTCACCCACTATAATTTTTTAATATATATTGAAAGTGGTTGTGAGTGAAAGAGAGAGAAAAATGTAATGATAAAGGTATAAAAATATTATTTAATTGAAAAGGAGAGAGAAAAAGTATTTGTTTTTAGTGGAAATATATTGATATAGGAGTTGTTTTTTAGTGGAATGTATGTATAATTATAGGGGGCTGGATGTGAATGCTCTAATAAATAAACCTAGAGGTATGTATGTTTACACTACCCATTTCAGTTGCTTTTATGATATGACAACATATAATGCTTGAATCGAAAGACAAACACGCTATTGCACGTTTCATATCAGCATCATCATCTACCCTATTGCACGCGGCCACGTGTTTTTATATTATTTATGATCGTTTTAATTCGCTCTATCGTGGGTGCATGGGCAAAGCTTTTAAGGGGCGGGAGGGGGCGACCGACCCCCCGAACTTTTCGCTTAGTAGTAGAGAGTATGTAGTTTTTGTATAGAATTTTTTGGGTATATACATTTTTTACCCCCTGATTTTATAGAAATTTTTAGCTCTGGTGACTTCTGTCCCCCCGATCGGAAATCTCAAGTTTCACCACTACGTGGATGGGAGCTAGAGTTCGTTTTATTGAGGTCAGGGTTACATACCCGGGTCCTGGCCTCCACCATCAAATAGCAATTGCCTCTCGAGTTTGAAGTAGCGGCTGGGTTACATACCCCGTTTATGCTATAAAATAAATTCAATAAGAAAAAAGCTACCAATTTACAAATCCTTCTTCAAAAACATTCATTTAGAAAATATCCAAATCTAAAACATGAGTCATTTATGTTGGTTGAATTAAGGGTTTTCATGTTTCTTGTTTTTTGCTTCCTAGGTTAAATTGCAAGTCAAACAACTACTATAACTCTTTACTAATGTATACAAAATATATTATTAGGAGTAAGTTAAACCCTCTAGGTGTTTAGATAGCAGATCATGGGTTCAATACACAAGGAGTGTAACATTTAGCCGTCCAAAAAAGTAGTAAGTGAGCAGTTTGTGTTGGTTTAAAAACATGTATAAAAAAATAACATCCACAAAGGCCAGATCGATGATCAATTCAGCTAGTTACCAGAACATAAACATCTGTATACATTACATATATCCAGATAAAAACCTAGCAAACCATGTTCAATGTATACACCTAAACCAGCTGGTGGCATCTGACCAACATAAATCATATGCCTTTTCTCTCCGAAGACCTCTTTTGTGCACGAGCCTTGATAATCATACGACGGTTTTTCACATGTTTTTTTCCTTTCTTATGGTCCTTCATAACTACCTCATCATAAGCTCCTATCTTGCAAGTCTTGCACCAGAACTTGAACTTCTTTTTCATCTTCACTTTCTTTACATCTGTTGAAACACTCTTAACCTCAGATGTTTGGTTCTTCACACAAACCTTCTTTATCCCAAGCCCAATTTCACCACAAGACTTGTTGCTTTTCAAACTCTTGATCTCGAATGCTTGTTTCTTCACACCGAGACCAATGTCAGCAGCACTAGTGTTGTTGCATTTCAAAGATTCAATTTTAGCTAGGTGTTTTTTCCCCTGTAGATGATCATGCAGCGCCCGCTCACATGTAGCGCTAATGTCACATACTGCGCATCTCCATTCCTCGGTTACTTTCTTTGAACAAAGCCCGCTTGAACCTGCAACGGTTGGTGATGATGGTAACGGTGCTTTCCTTTTCGATCCAGACATAGTTGCACCGGTTTTATTTCCCTGCAATAGATAACAAGTGATGATGCAAAAACTTCTAGATAACGAGTTTGCATATACTCATATAAACCAGAGTTCAAGAATGTGACAAGAACAAGAGTTGTGAGTATTCCTTAATAGTGGATAATTATCTAGACAAGATTGAGTATAAGATTGCATGCATTAATATGAAATCAAAACAAGTAATTAAACACTTGCCAGAGAACATTTTTTTAATATACCGGGCCCACTGGACCAAACACATGTCATATGGGTTCTGTATGTTTCAAAGTCAACACTTTAAGTTTTTTTTTTTTTTTTTAACGGCAAAGAACGACGTGCCAACCACCGTGACACCAGGGGTTGTGGCCAAGGTCGACTACTCGACCGCTGCCAGCCCCTTGGCTCTCCCAGATGCGTGGAAACCCGACCTCCACCCGCCCGAAGGCACGACAGTGGAATAATCCGTAAAACCACGCCTCCCATTCATGACGAACCGGCGCCACCCGTATTCGCCCTTCACCTGGATGCCGAAAGCTAATCTATATTTCTATTTTGGATCTAGAAACCAAATCGTGTTGCAATTATTAATGTTGGTAAATGAGATTAGCATACATTAATGAAAGTAAAAACCATATCGAGTTGCGATTATTAATGTTGATACCCAAGGTTTATATAAACGGTTGAGGCGCGCGCCTCATGGGGTTGTGTTTGTACATATGCTAAAGGCTGAGGCGGTAAAAAAGTGCGCCCCAGGAACGCCTCATTGTGTGTTTTTGATGTTTTAGACATTACCAAAAAATAAAAGTAGTCAAATATATTTAGACCACCCGTAGTGGGGCGGTATTTTTAAAAAAGATTGAAAAAAAAACGCCGCAAAACGCACCCCCCCCCCCAATTACAGCAGGCGTTATAGGGCGTTATTTTCGAAAAAAAATGGACGTTGCCGTTTTAATTAAAACGCTGAAAACTCACTTGGGCCAAGAGATGACCGTTGACAACGGTCAAATGTTAACTTTTTTTTTTTAATTCCAAAATTTACCCAATATATAAATAGTACCCACTTCATCCTATTTTTTATAAAAAAAATCACACTTTCTCTCCTACTTCTTCTATATTTTATACAAATATGCATCCATTCCGACCCCCCTTTGGTGTCCCCGCAAGACGCATGAACCCGAACACAACCCAACCGCAACACCCGTATAACCTTCAAGACTTGGACCCGAGCGTTTTAACGTACGCGGCTTACTTGAGTGGGTCGCAACCTTCACAACAACAAGCCGAACCCAATGTCGATGTCGTGTCGGAGACGCAACCCGAACCGGTGCCAGAGAAATCGAAACGCGGCAGAAGGTCGCATAAGAAGAAGGAAAAGGACGAACCTCGACGTACAAAAACGGTCATTAAATGGACGAAGGAGGAGGAATTCACGTTGACTCGGGCGTGGCTCGACGTTTCGGAGGACCACGAAACTGGTAACTTTTATATTTATTTTTTACTTTTATTTTTAACACACAACTTATATTTTATTTTTTTATATTTTATTTTTTACTTATATTTTTACTTTTATTTTTTCAATTTGTAGCAAACTTTCAAACGGGCCCCGTTTTTTGGGATAGGGTTCGTGCACTCCTTTTTAGCACGTGGAGTCAAGGCGAACATCGGGACAAAGATTCCATTTCTAGCAAAATGGACTGACATCAACAACAAGTGTCATGCCTTCCAAGAAGTGTACCAACGTAACTACGATAATCGCCCGAGCGGTGAAGGTGACGTCGGGGTTTCAACGAAGACTTTGGACGAGTTCGAGAAAACGAAATGCCCTTTCCCGTACTATAAGTGTTGGGATCTACTACGAAAAAGTCCAAAGTGGGCGCTAGTAGGTACCATGACGTCTAGTAGTAAACGTCGAGCTAAACGGTCAAAAACATCATCCTCCGTTGACCCCGAAACACCGACATCGGATGCCCGCAATGTCGATCTAAATGAGTTGGTGGACGTTGACGAGAAATTTGAAGAAGAGTTGACCCGACCGCCCGGTAGAAGAAAGGATAAGCGAACCGGGAAAAAAACGGCGGAGTCGTCTTCCGATCTCGAGTTGAAGGAAGACTTCGAGGAGATGAACCGTCATCTCCAAGACATTCGCGACCTCGGCCACAAACGTTGAGAGGTTATGAAAGAACGAGTCGCCGAAACCAAAAAGTTTAACGAGATGCAAGAGGCGAGGCAAATGGAAAAGGACATCGAGTTTTTGTCCAAACCGAGCGACCACCTCCAAGGCGACGCGTTGATCCTTGCGCAAATGCATCGCCAAAAAATTCGAGAAAAATATGGACTCTAGATCATCTTCTTTTTTTTATTTTCTGTTTCTTTTTATTTTCTGTTTTTTTTCGGTTTTTTTTATTTCAAGTAGTGTAATTTTTATTTTTAATTAATGAAGATTTTATGTTTTAAATTAAAAAAAATAATTGTGAAATGATTGCATGGGCGTTATTGGGCATTATTCCCACTACGCCACTTTTGCTATAATGTCCCATGGTGACTGGACTGCCATGTGTCAAATAATGCCCCATGGTGGGGGCATTATATGGCTTAACCACTACACATGGTCTTATAGTACTACATTAATATAGGGTGACCGAACCAGAGTTCAATAATGTGACAAGAACAAGAGCTGTGGGTGTTCCTTAAATGGAAAAAAATTCACATTATATTAGCATCATTATGAAAACAATATCTATAATTATCTAGACAAGATTAAGTATAAGATTACAATGATATAATAGCACATTATGACGTTACCTAGACAAGATCAGTATAGGATTGCATGCATTGATATTAACACAAAACAAGCAATTAAACAATACTTGCCAGATAACATTTTCTTAAATATACCAGCACCAGACACGTGTCACATAGGGTCTACTCACCATACTCAATGTAATGTAATAATGTATGCATTGATATTAACTATTTGAGCTAGCAAAAAGCAAACAACAAGCCTTTCAGTTCAGCTGACCTATACTACTCTTTTGGGTCTAGAAAACAAAATTAGCATACATTCATTAAATCTGGTAGAGACAATTAAAGATGATGCTTTTATTTGGCTAACTTGTAGATCTAAATGTAAAGGCGTCGGGTGGGAGAAATGGGTCGATTTTAATGTTAGTAGTATTATGCAATCGTTCCATTCTTGTATTTCTCCCAGTTTCTTGCTGGGGCCTTTATATTAATATATAAAGCCGTTGCCGTTCAAAAAAAAAATTCATTAAAGAAACCAAATCGTGTTGTGATTCTTAATGTTGGTAAACAAGTTTAACATACATTCATGAAAGAAAAACCATATTGAGTTACGATTATTAATGTTGGTACTCAAATATGGTTAAAAAAACGGTTGAGGCGTGCGCTTCGAGCCGTGGCGGTAAGAAAAAGTGTATGAGGCGCGCCTCATGGGGTCATGTTTGTACGTACGCCTCATAGGGACAAGGCGGTGTTTTTTGGATGTTTTAGACTTTTGGCGTCAGTTATTTTATTTTCGATGTGTGTTTTTTATTTTAGACTTTCTGTGTCAATTGTTTTATAAAATTTTTAAATTTGTGTTTTTAATTCCGCCAGTTCGCCTCAAGGCTTATAACGTCTCGTGAGACGAAGTGAAAACGCCTCAAGACTCGATTCCGTTCTTTTAAACCTTGTTGGTACCGGAGACAACATGAACCGTTATTAGACTGGAAGGTATGGGGCTCGTCCACCCACCCACCCACCCACATGTAGATGTAGGAATATAACTAAATGTTACGTGTGTCAGCCCTAGCTAGTTTGTCACGACAAATAATATAGATGTAGGAATATAACTAGATGTTACGTGTGTCAGCCTTTAAAAAAAGGCCATGAAAATTCAAGAAACCCTAATTCACAATTTGATAAGGGTAAACATATTTTTCATGTCCATATAACATAGGGTTTTAGATTATAACAATATCTTATGTTTATAACATATTTTCCATATAGTGTCTCAAAATAAAGAGGAATGAAAGTATGAAACTAACCAACATGGTAGGCAATTGTCGTAACCGCTGAAACTGCGCCGCCTCAAATCCCGTAATCTCACGGCGGTGATCATATCCTTCACCGCCGTAATATCTCTCTTCAAGCGGCATTGAAACCGTTGCATCGTACGGTAGAAACCGTTCACCATGAAGCCACATCTCCGGCTCAAACTGACGGTACGAACGCAGCGGTTGCCCTACCATCAACGACGACGGAAACCCCACCGGAACTACGCTTCTTCCGCCGTCTGTAAAAGCATACAAATCATCAGAATTAGGTTAAAACAAAAAAAAACACACTACACATGCTTCAACAGTTCAACTGAAATCATGTGAAGACGTTATAAAAGTATAAAACAATCTGTAAATGCGCTTACGGATCATGGGCTGATCGGAGATGTAAGTGTAGTTTGAGGAAGACGATGTGGGGAACATGTAGTTGTATTGCTTCTGCTTATCGATTCCTAGAAAGTTGAACTCCATTGTTAGAGTGAAGAAGAAAGAAGATTAGGGTTTCAGTTTCACAGAGAAAGCGTAGAGGGAAAGATGGAGTTTATAGTTTCAAAAAAAAGCAATGGGGACAGAGAATATGGAGGGGGTGGATAGTAAATGGAACTGAATATTGAAACGTAGGGGAAAAGTTAAGTAGTTTTTACCCTTTTTCTAATTTTTTTTTTATTCTAATAAATACACGAGTCAATAAAAAGTAAAAATACTGAAACGTCGGGTCTCGGGGAGAGTTTACCCTTTTTCTAATTTATTTTAGATCCAAATAATTCCATATGGTAAAATTTTATTCTAACATGATGTATATGGGCTTTTATACTGGTCGTATAGACGTATACGACCCGTATACAATGAATTTCATTTATTTTATTGTTTTATTACTATTTAACACGACGTATTATTCCTCGATTCACGTGCGAGTAGACGTAAGATTCTCTGATTCGATGTTATATTCCTCGATTCTAGTGCAAGTTATGTGATTAGACGTTAGATTCCTCGATATTCGTGCGAGTTATTTGATTCGACGTTAGATTCCTCGATTCACGTGTTAATCATTTGGAACGATATAATATTCCGTAAAAACCTCTATATAAATGACAGTAATTTCATTCATTTTCATTCAACTTCTGTTCGTTTCTTCTATATCTCTATGTATTCAAATTATTTACGCTATCAATGTCGTATTGGCGTGACTTTTTAGGTGTGTTTGACAACGAGTCGAATCAGGGGAGTTATGATAACAATCAAGATAACAATCCGGGTGTGTTCTGAATGCTCCGTTCGATCTCAATCTTGCGTCTGATGCAGGTCAGGATACTTGGAGTTGGATGCCTTTCCGCCTAATTATGCTGGTTATTATCCATCGCAACACCCCGTTAGTTTTGAATCCCCTCCTGTTAGTGGTGGACCGCCGACCGGTAGTTTTCATTCTCCTCCCATAAGTGGTGGACCTTCCGAGGGTCCAAAGGCTGACAAGGAACCTAGTGAGTTTCAAACCAATTAGGTATAACATTTCGTTATACGTTTATTTGTTGTACGTTAACTATTTTACTGTTTTTACGTGTGATGTTGTTTTTATTAAATTCTTAGATCATCCAAAAACATAGCATCCTATTCATTAGAGTTAATCATTGATTTACACATATAAGTGTTTTCGTTAGAAATTCGCTAGCATGGATGAATTGGTGGAGTGGTGTAGAGAAGCCGGACGCGAAAATGGCTACGCCATCAAACGCACCATCTACGATAAACCCCCAAGCGGTCAGCCGTTAAAAATTTGGCTTACGTGCGATTGTGCCGGCCAGCACAACTCAACAGCCACGGTCAGACGCAGCGGGACTAGGAAAACCGGTTGCAAGTTCCAACTGATCGAGACATACAGAAAGAGGTTACGTTATTGGGATCTAAGGGTTGACGTAGTTAAACATAACCGCGAACCCTTTCTGTACCCAGAGGGTCATCCGTCCCTAATGAGGCTGACTCCAGTGGAAGAGAGGACGGTGGAGCAACTTACGCATCAAAACATAAAACCACAAGACATTCTTGCTGCCATTAAAGAACAGAACCCTCATAATGTCTCAACAAGAAACACCATATACAACGCTCGGGCCAAATTGGGTCGAATGGAACAAGTCGGCGAGACTCCAATGCAGATACTTTTCGACCGATTTGAGAAGGTTGGGTTTGTTTTTTTTACCATAGAACATTTGAAAACGGCGAACGGGTCGAGGTTGTTTTCTTCATCCACTCGGACTCGAACATTTTGTGGCGCGCCTTCCCGCATGTGTTGCTTATAGACTCCACCTACAAGACGAATCGGTACAAAATGCTGCTAGTTCAGATTATCGGTGTTACGACCACGTTGATGTCGTTTTGCATTGCTCATGCGTTCATAAACAACGAGAAACAGGAAAACTTCACGTGGGTTCTACAGAGGTTGAAAGACTCATTAGAGAGTGTTATGGAACCCCGTGTAATAGTAACGGATAGAGATCACGCCCTAATGAACGCATATGCAACCGTGTTTCGTAAGGCTAGACATTCATTGTGTAGGTGACACATACAGCAAAACATTGCCAAACATTGCAGGCCAAGCTTTAAAACCGAAGAAAGCTGGGAAAGGTTTCTTTACAAGTGGGGCAGCAAGATAAAATATAAACCCAATGGAGAAATTGAAAGGTACAAAGCACGTCTCGTGGCAAAAGGCTTCACCCAAACCGAAGGCATTGATTTCCATGAGATTTTTGCTCCAGTGGCAAAACTTGTCACGGTTTGAAGGCTTTTAGCCGTAGCGGTTAAAAAAGGATGGCACATTCATCAACTTGACGTTAACAACGCCTTCTTGCATGGAAACCTTCATGAGGACCTATACATGAAAGTTCCACAAGGCTTTGTGAAACAAAATGACAAACGGGTTTGCAATACAAGATTGTAATTATGCAATACAAGATTGGACACAAAATACACAATACATTATTTTGTAACAAAACGCATGAGTTAACTAGGCTATTTGAAAGGTAACAATTACTAACACGACATAACAACACGGCCAGCTACACGAACCTAACACAAGATTTGCATGTTTAAGTTCAATTTAAACGGATTTGGGTCGATTTCGAGTTAAACCCACAAATACATAGCTTAATGGGTCATGTTAGTCTCAATCCGATGGGTTCAAGGGTTAATCCGTTTATCCAATTCCCATATAATTTTACATCATGTATATTTTTTAAATGTCAACAAATAGGTCCAAATATACCTTGATGTAGTAACATCATTATTTGAATAGGTTAAAAACTTGTATGGAAATTTGTAGTTTTGAAGTAAATATTATATGAAAAATAAATAAACCAAACATTTTTCAGGCTATACAGATCATGTCCGTGTCAACGTGTCATGTTCGGTTTTATGTGTTTGACACGAATTCTAAGTTTGTCTCATATGCAGATTTGTTTAAAGTTATTGGTTTCGTGTTGGGTTTGACCCACCAACCCTAAAACACACCCCATTTAATAGCCCTTACTCTACGCAATCAGTCATATATAATGTACAAAACTCACTCTTCATGGGATGCAATTACAACTTATTGTTACAAGAAAAAAAAAACAATCAAATCGAACAAAAAAGCATGAACAAAGCACCTACATCTTGTTTGGTTCCAAAACCTTACAATTCATACAAGTACTTCTCAAAAAGTGGTTGTTCCTTTGCATCTAAGCACACTGCCAAAGACACACTTCTATCGTTGTTCGGGCTAGGTAGAACATATACGGTTCCCTCGTACAATATGGTCGCGGGTCCCATAAAAATGGGCCGACCCCACCCAAAATCCGCATCGTGTACAGGTAGTCTAGTCCAAGCGTTTATGTTAAGGTTTGGGCTAGCAAAGTAACTAGGTCCACGGATTAGAGCGGATATATCAGGTTGTGTCTCGAGGTAATCAATAGCCGATCTCAAATAGTCATCGTCCATTTTTTTCAACGTGGTATGAATCAGTTTCGCAGCGTTTACCAATGAGTCGGATGTAAGAGTACCCGATTTGGCAACCGGGGTGGCTGTAAAGACCACGTTCCCAAGGTAGCCTCGTGGGAGGTGAGGACTCAATCTTGACCGTCCATCTGTGGCTACGTATAGCTTGGTTAGTTGGTCATCTGGGAGCCCTCTAGCCTTGCACGCGCATCGCCATATGTGAGCCGCGAGGGTCTCGTATGTGCTATAACTTGCCCCGCCTTCGCTCTTGGCTTTAGCTTTGAGGGTGTTGAGTTGGTCTAGTGTGAGTTTTAGCATGGTGGTGGATGATTTAGAAAGTGAACCGGTTTTTTGGGTGGTGATCATGGTTGGAGGTGGGTGGTATTCGACATGGTCGTGTGTTGGGGTGGGTGGTACGCGTGCACGTAGCAGGGTACGGTCAATGAACGGTGGGATGGCTACAGAGAGCCCGCGAGCCACATCGGACCATGTGTTTATGAAATGGAGAGATGATAAACCGTCAGATAATGTATGGAATACACCACAACCAAGTGCGACTCCTCCACATTTAAAATGAGTCACCTGTTAAACAAAACAAATTCAATTATTGAGCAGAAAAAATGTCATCAAAATTCAAAATCAGAAAAGTATTAAAAATGGTAGTTTAATGAGTTTACCTACTCTATCTAACTAATATTCAAACTAGTAAAAAAACATGTTTATTTTCTTGAAATTAAGAAAAACACGAGTTTTGAATTCAGATTTAGGTGACTTGTACCATACGCATTACATGTGACACATGAAACCATGAATACTTTATGACCATTCAGACTACCCTAAAAAAGTTTATTGGCCCACATAGAGCTTTGAATATGCATAGCAGCCTGCCAGCCTCACATATCCCTTTTACGTAACATCCAGGCAAATGGCATTAGTGGTTCATAAAAAAACTCAACTTGAGTTTGAAAACAAAAGTAACATTTATAATTATCATATAAAAACACAACTTGGGTTTGAAAAGTAACATTTATAAATAAAAAACTAGTACTTATATATTTTCCCGAATACATTACAATTACATGGGTTAGACTTAGCGGAGGAAATGAATACCGTTAGATGTCTGGATAAAAAAAAAAAAAAAAAAAAAAAAAAAAAAAAAAACCAATTGATCGGAACTTTTGTAGCTAAATTTATGTTTTTAATGTTTTGGAGGAAAATAATTATTTTGTTAAACCTCACGTAGCAAAATCGAATATGATCCTACGTTCTAAGTTCTAACTATTGAAACTATAACTTCTCAAGTTTTAACATTGTTTAAATCCAATGACTTAAACTAAACAATTATAAAACTCGATTACTATCTACCGACTCTTTTCTTCACAATCACCTTCCGTTTCACATAAAACATAAAAAACTAATTAGTAACAGAGTTTATGTCTTTTATATTTTATGTTTGTCAATTAGTATTCTAAATTTATAATTTTATTCCCATAACAGAAACGCCTTAGAGAAAAGTTGGTTACTAAGAGGATTCACATTGGAGCCTCTATATTAATAGATTCTATATAATATACGGGGAGAAATAAAGGAAACAACAAACACAATACTACATTGGAATCTCCATAATAGAGAATTTTATAGATATTAAAGTAAACCTCCATATTTAGAGGCTCGTGTCAAAACCTCTGTATTTTTGTTGTGAGTGCGTATGAAAGAGAAAAAATAATAAAATAAGTAATTATGAGTATAATAGAGATATAGATAAAGAGTTAGATGTGAAAGGTTTTTGAAAAGTAAATATAATTTAGAGAAATATATGTTTTTTAATCAAATTATATAGATGGAGATTAACACTCCAATATGAATGTTGTAAAAGTAACTAAGTTTATTTAGAAAAAGCAGAACATACTCAAATTTTAGACAGATCTGTCACTTCAACCATAGATCTAGCAATTAATAATCAATTAGACAGATCTGTCACTTCAACCATAGATCTAGCAATTAATAATCAAGCTGTTCTTAGGTCTCATTGTATAGAATAGTATCATTTATTTCCATCTCTATACAATATCAATAGCCTCTCTCTGTTCCCACACTCTTGCAATCTTATTTTCACACCCATACATTTATACGGCCGTTTGCAAAAAAAAAAAAAAATATCAGATGGGCCGTATAACATTATACAACCTGCATAGAATGTTATACCACCCAAACATCATATAATGTTATACGACCTAATATTTTCTCTATCTACACTAGTCCTACAACATTATACGACCCAATATTTGTCATGTTAGGTTATTCTATACAGGCCGTATAACGTCGGGCCGTATGCTGGTGTGAAATCAAGATTTTGAAGTGTGGCTTTATTAAGAAACTATCAATATTCTACAATGTTTTATGTCATGTGTGATGTAATCATGTAAACCTAGATCTCACAAACTTAATAATAAATAACTTTCTTCATAATTCACAACCTAAATCTCTAATAACTGAACACAATTAGGTTAAAAAAACAAAAAACAGAGCAAACAGATCTGATCAAATTAGGTCAACAAACAATACCTGTGCGAAAAACAGAGGAAACGAACTAATATCACCGGAATAATCAACAGTCGGAGTAAGACTCCGAAACTCCGGCGACGGAGTAAACTCACCAAAATCATCCAAACACGAATCCGATTCAGCCTCAACAAACAAAGCACCCTCACCATTACAATTAATCACAATTCTGCCACTCTCATCTCTACCTAACCGTCCAGCCATCGGATAAAACGGCACAAGCACATCAGCAAGCGCCTGTTTCATCACATTCGGATCAAAATAGTTGTTAGATCCGTTAGGCCTGTAGAAATAAACCGTTAGAATATGAATTCTTCCAACAACTAGATCCAAATTGGAGGTCCAGATGTGGTTAGAGGATCCATTAATGGTCTCTGATGGTGGAACGATTGATGATTTGGTTATTGTGATGTTCATTGGTTTGGTTTGATCGGTTTTCATGGTGAAATCGGAGATCTGATGAACAGAGTGGTAAATATGGTTATTAGGGTTTTGAAGTTTGAAAGGACACAAGTTTTGGAGTGGTGTTTGGGGGTTTATATAGAGATTGGAGAGGTGGTGGTAAGTGTGCAAGCTTTTTGGAAGCTTTTTTTATTTTATTATAAAGTAAAGTTGAATTATTTTTTTGTAAAATAAAGTTGAATGTATGAATGATCGAGGTAGTTGTCAATAAATGTGTTTTGGTTTGAGTAAATTGCTAAATTCGTCCCTGAGGTTTGACTCAAATTGCTAGATCAGTCCAAAATCAAGTTTTGTTGCTAAAATAGTCATTGGCCCTAATTTATGTTGCTAATTCAGTCCACTGAAAGGGAAAATGATTGGACTAAATTAGCAATTTGAGTCAAACCTTAGGGACGAATTTAGCAATTAACTCCTATTAATTGGACTGAATTAGCAACATAAATTAGGGCCAATGACTATTTTAGCAACAAAACTTGATTTTGGACTAATCTAGCAATTTGAGTCAAACCTCAGGGACGAATTTAGCAGTTTACTCTTTTGGTTTTGAATTTTTTTTCTTTTTTATAATAAAAGCTAAAAGTCTTTATGATCGAGGTAGTTGTCAATAAGTATTTGTTTTTCTATGGGTTTATAGCCTAGTGGCATTTTTGGGGTGGGATAAAACTTTAGATCAATAGGTCCTGGGTTCGATTCTCACAATGGGGGTTTTTCCCATATTTACTGGGTTTCCTCCTAAATTGATGTATAGGCATTATGCCTAGTGGAGATGGATATGATCGGGTGGTTCCGCTGGTGGCACGATTATATTCCAGTGGTCCGTCAGTGATCCAAATTTGCCGTTCAAAAAAAATAAGTATTTGTTTAACTTTCTTTTAACTGCTAACAGAATCAATACTAAGCACTTTTAGGCACCCACACCAAACGAAGTATTTCGAGAGTAGCCCGAGTTTACTACCAATTTCGGGGAAAACTCAGTAACCCACCCGCCTGTAGGCACGATGGTGAAATTACTGGTAAAACCAGTTTGGCTCAAGAATCCAACCTAAGTTTCCTTGGGTCTCTTATCATTTGTCCACCAGTGTCTTACTCTACACCAAACGGAAGTTAAACATGTATCCCTCAAAAAAATATACAAGTCTTCCATCATTTGATCTACAGATAATTGGCAACTTTTTTTAAATAAAAGTATTGTATATAAAAAGTTAAAAGTAGTTAGAATATTTATTGCCCAATTGTTTTTGATGTTGTTAATGTTATTTATTTTTGCTCCCCGGCTGCCGCCGACTCCTTGAATCTTACGTTTATTTTTGTTCGGCATTAACCAGTTTAAATATCATAATATTAATCCGGCCAAAAGTAACCTAATTCAATAATATGTCTATGTAGTGTAGGGATGATGGTGATGGTAAGTTGGCTCACTGGCACCAAGTGTTTATTTCAATTTAAATGGTATGATTTTGAGTATCAAAAAGCGAGCAATAGAAGAATTTTGGAAGTAGATTTTTAAAGGGTTTTTGTGTTCGTCGTCCGAAAAAAACGTAGGCATGAGCTTTTTTTTGTTGAACAATGAACACTAATACCATGTCGAATCGATGTCGACCAAACACTATCGATACTGGTACGAGTATTTATTTTTCATTTTTCGATTTCGATACCTTTGAATGTTGGTATTCTCAATGATACCGAGATACTGAAGCAACAGAATTGGTACGGCACGGTTTATACTTTCACTCGTTTAGTTTTGGTTTGGGGACATGTGTCATACATTGGAGCTATTAATTATTTGAAACGTTTAACTTTCAACATTAGTTTTTTCATATACAATTCTGAGTTACTGAAGTTATTGGTCTTATTGTATTATTCAATAATTCATATAAGATTGCCCGTTGTCGCTCACCCCATAACCCGGATTCATCCTCTAATGTTGCGACACATGGCGCTGACTAGATGCATGCTCATCACTTTCTTCACTCACGCCTCCGCTCACTTGAGCCTGTTGTGGTTAACCTCGCTCGCCCAAGTTACCACACCCCCAAAACCTTCACTCGCCCAAGCGACCATGCTCGCTTGACACCACTCGCGCTGGCCCTCACGGCATCGTGTTGTGGTAGTCTAAAATTGGATGATTTAAATAGGCATGTATATACTTGTTTTGGAAGTGTGAGGTGATGTATCTATAAACAAAAGAAATAATCAATCACCAGACAAATATTTTGTGTTGTTTAGTTGATTTGTGTGACTAGCCGATCTTTACGAACAAACATCAAGAGTCGGGATCATAGATCCTTTTTTCCGTATTCAACCATTATGTATCAAACGTTACAATCATAACTATTTAGCACAAATTCGAAGTCACACTCTAGTAAGTTATTGAAGTGATTATGAAATGAGAATCTATGCTACTACCACTATGATCAGTTTTTTTAACGGTAAATTTAGATCACTGACGGACTACTGGAGTATCATCGTGTCACCAGCAGAACCATCCGATCATATTCATCTCCACTAGGCAATGCCTATACACCAATTAAGAAGGAAACCCAATAAATATGGAAAAACCTCCTTATAAAAATCGAACCCATAACCTATTGATTCTAAAAACTTATTCCACCCCAATGTCACTATAATCAGTTTGGAGATGATCTTTAAAAGTTACACTATACTATATTAAGCTTCTAGAACAGTTGCTTTTAAAAAATCTTACAAAGCTAAATAGTTGATGGGCAGTACCCACTCCCCCACTTAAAAAGCGTTTTCCACATTTATTCCCCTATTCTAAAGCAAATTATTAAATGAAAACATAAGGAGAATTATGAGAGAACAAATAAGTTAGGTGTTTATCAAATATTTTTTCGGTTTCGAATTATTTGAGCTGGATTATCTAAATTATAGAATTTTAGAGATGAATTATTACTTAATAGAAACAAATAACATAGAATCAGTAAATAAAAACTATATGTATTATTATATAATAACAACGAAGACGTGGTGGCCTTGCCGCTGCCGGAAAATTAACTACATACACTTACCGTTCGGGCTTTGGTGGAAAATGAAAACGTCGATTAATAGGACGGTGCCACGTGGATAGGTACACCTCACACGCCGACGTACTTACCGGATTCCTTCGTTCTTTCTTTGGCTCTTAGTTACCGATGTATGAATTGTGTGTGAGTTGTTAAGTGTCCCAAAAGTAAAGTAAGAAACTTGTGCGGTCAAAATCAAAAAGAGAAAACTACATTGGCGCAATTGGACGTTGTAAATTGATATACATAATAATTTGCATCAGTGTCACTTTTGGCTTTTTATAGTTTTTTTTTTCTTCTTATGCGTTTCATTTTGTTGTTTTTGGATGTTTTATTTGGTTTTTGAGTACGTAAATCCTTCAATTTTGAGTGTTGACATTTATATTCAATCAACTTTTTAGAAACCTTGTAAAATGTTATTTTTATTCTCTCGACTTTCTAATTGGCGTCGGGATAAATTCAAGTTCGTCTACATGTTACGTCACGTGAGCTACTTAGTGTTAAAAACACGTTTGTTTTACACTTTTCCCAAGTTTTGGTCGGTTGCTACTTAGCATAGTTTTACGGCCTTCACCCGCAACGCGGGGGTTTAAGATTAGTTTACTTGTAAAAGCTAACATATATATAAAAGTAAACGATATCTTCTGATATATCTCCAAAAATGAAGATATTGATGTATATTCCAACATTTTTTTGTGAATGGCATATTCCAACATTATTTATACGTCAACATCATAGTGAGAAAAATGAGCGTGGAGACGTGATGATCATTTATAATTATTGTGATTTCAATTTGTCCTTGTTATCAGAATAAAGAAATAACACTGAAAGTTCCTACCTAACCACTCTTTATTAAAACGAATCCTTCTAGAAGCTCATGTATTTTAATAAAATTCAACCAGTTATTTTGAGAAATTTTAATTTTACCTTTTATGTTTTATGTTTTAGTAAATTACAAAAATCGTCCTTTATGTTAACACTAGATTGCAAATTGTATCCTTTGTCTTTAAAAAATATAAAAACATACTCAATGTTTACAAACCTTTGTAGGTTATGTCCTTTAGCCCTAACTAAGTTTATTTTCATGGTTAAATTTGATCAAGTGGACCCCAACTGAGAGTAAATTAGTCTTTTTACTATTTAATTATATAAAACAATATTATAAAAATCATATAAAAGTTTATCCCTTTCTTTCAAGATCCAAAATCAAGATTTGGATCATACCCACAATCAAAATCCAAAATCATATTTGAGCGGATCTCCCCCCCCCCACACACACACACACACACCCACCCACCCACCACCACACCTCCACCATCACCCCCGCACCTCCACCACCGTCAACACCTCCACCAACGCACCTCCATTCCCTTTGCACAACCCCCCCATTGGCGACCGACCACCGCTGCACAAACCCCACCACGCATCTCCACCACTGCTAAATCCCAACCACCGCATCAAATCTTGATGAAGATTTACTCCACTGTGAAACCCTAGTCCAATCCTCTAGTGTCGTACCAGATCTAGTGCACTATTTAGTGGAGCAAACTTAAATCAATAACCCTAAATCAAGCAACATAGAAAAAACTTACCCTAACCCTAGAAGATACCATCTCTAATACGAAAAAACCTTACCCAAATCATGCAATATCAACGCCTTTTGCAGATCCTGAAAGCATTCAGCGAAACTAGATCAACGGAGATCGAGAATGATAAGATAAAGATGAAATTAGGGTTCAACGGCAGTTGTAGAAGTGTTCATGAGTTATGGTTTAAGTGGAGAAGAGTTAATTACACAGTTATTCCCTATGGTTTGCACAAAATAACATACTCAGGTAGTAATAGTTTAAAATCACCTTATAGGGTATTAACTTTTCATTTTGTAACGTTTGGAGGTATTAACTTCTAGGGTATCAACATAGTTAGTCCCTGTGGTTTGCACAAAATAACATACTTATGTACTAATAGTTTAACAAACAACTAACGTTAATACCTTCAAATGTTACAAAATGAAAAGTTAATACCCTAGAAGGTGATTTTAAACTATTAGTACCTAAGTATGTTATGTTGTGCAACCACAGAGACTAACTATGTAATTAACTCGGTGGAGAAAGATTAGATCAAGAACTGAGGTTTTAATTTGGTGGCTGAAGACGGGTTTGTGAAGAAAGATAAAGAGAAACGTACGGTAGGGAAAGTTTAGCAGTTGTTGATGGTTGTGGGGGAGGTGGTGACGTTAAGGGTGATGGTACGGTGGTATGGTGGTGGTGATGTTAAGAGTGGTTAAGGTGGGGGAGGTGGTGCTTGGCAGTGGAGAGAGGGAGAAAGAGGTAGAATGGTAGTGGTGGCTTATGATGTGTCTGATTGATGTAGGTTTGGGTGAGATTAAATGGGTTTTGTTTAAAATTAATAATTGAATATGTGGAATGACCAAAATACCCTTTGTATGGGGTCCACTTGATTAGATTTAACCTCGAAAATTACCGAGTTGGGGTTAAAGGAAAACACATGCAAAGGTTTACAAACATTGAGTACGTTTTTTGTACTGTTTGAAGACAAAAGATACTTTGCAATCTAGTGTAAACATAAAGGAAGATTTTTTTAATTTACTCTTTATGTTTACTTTCTCATTATATCAAAAATAACTTTAATAAGTAAAATACTTTAAAATTATCTTTACTTATCTCTTTATTTTAAATATTACTTCCTGTGCCTACCAGTTGTCTTTTATTACCATCATCAACTTTGTTTAATTCAAAGTTTGTCTAAACTAATATGAAATTCAATACTCAAATTATATTTAAAATATCCAATAAAATAGTAACATATCATTTGTTATTTGTATAAAAGAGTATAAATATCAAAGTTTAAGAACCAACAAGTTCGCTAATTTGGCCTTGGTTGAACATCTGCCAAATACTTTGTAAAGTTTTAAATATTATATACACACATGTTTCTATACAAAAAGACTTTTATGCATGAGAAGTATGGTTAATTTAGGATGTGAGACGTGTATTTTAGAGTGAGGTATATATATGTCATTAAGTTATAATATAACAGTGGTTTTAGACATACTATTGTAAGGGGTTGAACAAGAGTATTATATCTATGAGTTTGTTCATGCGTCAAATATTACCTTCGATGTACAATTATATGTTGGACACACTATTGAAATTGTTTTAAGTGCATTGTTGTACCTAGTTTAGACAAATCTTTCTAATTGAGCAACTCGCTGTTTGGTAGCCTCTGAATGGTCATTAAGAGGCTACCTCTTAATGGAACCATTAAGAATTTTATTAATGGGAAGGTAGAACAATGTGACATGTGATGATTTACCATTCAGAGGTTGCCTCTTAACCATTCAGACTTGAGGTTACCTCTTATTCATTCAGACGTTTTTAACCATTAAGAGGTAGCATCTGAATGGTCATTAAGAGGCTACCAAACAGCCCCGAATCGTGCCACTAATTCAACTAAATAGGTTTAATTAATAGAATATGAAAAAGAATCAAATATCGTTTTCAACCCACCACCTATTTGCTGATTCGTTCATAATATACATATGTCTAAGAACACCCGTGCTGTGCGTTCTTTTTTCAAAAATAATGCCCAATCACATCCCTAAACGGCGCACAACCGCCCCCTATGGCGTGTTTGGGCGTGTTTGATCGATTTTGTTGTTTTGGCGTGTTTAAAATCACGCTGGAGGGGCGAAATTTTGACCAATCACATTTAATCTTCATTTTTTGGCCAATAGTTTTTTTGGCTGATTTTTTTATTTTTATTTAATTCTCTACACCCTTTTAACATAATGCCCACATCCCCACTACACCCATTTTAGAAAAACGCTCAATAACGCCTCTTGCTGACTGTACTGCCACATGGCAGAAAACGTTCAAAGATAGAAGAATTATTCACTTTTACCAGTACGCATGTTCTAATATAAAAAAAACTAGGATTGCGACCCGCCGCAATGCGGCGGGGATTCTATAGTTATAACTAAGTGGATCTAGGACCCGCATGTTATGTTAAACCTGTCAAACGTGAAAAAATAGACGATGTAAAAACGTTCACCCACACACGCACGTTGCGTCGTGTTAACTCGCAAAATTTAGAATGAAACGTAAAAATGTTAAACCAAAGACACAGCTGCGATGTGTTAAGTCACAAAATTTAAAACCAAACATAAAGCGAAAAATTTGCGAAAAATGAAAACTATAAATGACCAAAGTTGAAAGTAAAAAAATTATAAGGATAGATTGCAAAAGATAAAAAAGTTTTGGGTTAAAAGTAAAAAACAAATAGTTTTGGGTTAAAAGTAATTTATGAAATATTTTGGGTGAAAAGTAAAAAAAGCATTTTTTTTTGAAAACCCCCAAAGCCAACGTTACGACAACAATATGCATAACCATTTTTTCTTTGAAAACCCCCAAAGCACACCCCGCGTTGCGGCATGACATAAAACGGTGTCAAATAGTACTAATGTCACACAACCGTCATCGACCACCAACACTCGACCTAGGATATGCGTGTTGCGACGAACCTGTTAAACATGAAAAAATAGAGGTAAAAATGTTGAACCACACATGCACGTTGTGTCGTATTAACTCGAAAAATTTAGAACTATACGTAAAACAAAATTTTGCGAAAAATGAAAAGCATAAGTGAAAAAAGTTACGAATCTAAATTGCAAATAATGAAAATTTTTGGGTTAAAACTAAAAAACAAATTATGTAGGGTTAAAATTGAAAAAAGTAATAACCTTGAGGTTAAAAGTAAAAAAAATCAAGTTTTTTTTTGGAAAACTCACAAAGCACAAGTTACAACTAATAATGCACAAAAAACTTGTAAACTTATATATGGAATAATTTCTTTATTCGATGGCAATTCACATGTTTAATATTTTATGCATTGATATGTCACTTTCTCCTATGCTCGTATATATTATTATTATATTTTGTGCAAAAGGTGTTACAACTGTTATTGTAATGAACCGGTAATTTTTTCTACGCGTTATGACGGGTCCAAATGTAAAGTAATTTAGATTTGTACTATCAACATTCAAATCGTTGCTACGCAAAAGTTACGTTAGATAAACTGAAGATATACATAAAAATAAGCATAAAAATGTATTATATTTGACCCAACTTATTTGCGAAAGAAAATTACGTCGAACACCAACTTGAACTTATACTGACACATACATAAAAATAAGCACAAAATTGTGTTTTTTAAGTTAAAAATGGAATCGCGCGTTGTGGTGGTTTCGAAACGTAAAGTATGTCGAATTTATACAATCTAACGAAAACGTATCATATTTGATCCGACTTATTTTAAAACAAAATTTATGCAAAAACGTATAACAACTGAAAACATACAAAAAAAAAAGAAAGCATAAAGACATATTTTTGACCATACTCATTTTCAAAGACGACACGTACATAAAAATAAGCATGTAAAAAATGATTATTAAGTTTTAAAAAGTTGAGAGGTTGTAACTGCCTATATTAAACGTTGAAGGATAAAAGTTAGAAAAACATAAATAGAAAAAAAAAATTAAACCACTTATATCCGTCTTGTTATTGTAAACTTACACAATATAATGAAAAATAACTATGTAGGAATACAAACACGCAAAGATTTAAAAGAAAAACAACCTAAATATGTCATGGTGGGGGTAAGTGCACGGTCCTCCCAACCGCCAGAGTGATCTCACTCCGGGAGCCGCTACCCGACCAAGCTAGCTCCACGGTGACTTTCCCATGCCGAGTTCTTACCCTGGGCGACATATGCCACTCCCAAAACTCGAACCCGGTACCTCTGGGAAGAGGTGAGTGTCGGTGGCCAACTGGTCTACCCCAATTGGTTCTAAATATGTCATGGTGGCCCATGCCTTTGCCCATACTTTGTATAGTTGTGATGTTCTAGAACCTTTGACACGTGATTCAACATTATTGAACATTATTTTTGGATAATACCAAACTAAGCTTGATTCATAGTTTTTTTCCTTTTATCAAACAAGATAGTTTTCAATATGAATTGTGTTTCTTCAGGTAGCTCGTTAGCTAACCATAATGTTGTCAAAAAAGTTTGTAACAAGTCACGCTTAATCTTAAATTCAAGATTCACATAAACTTCTTTATTAAATGAAACCGAGATTTGCATATTGAAACACTGTAACTAAAACGAACCGAGTAAGAATTTAAGCAACCAAAGCTAATACCACTAGTCATCCGACCCACATGTCTACGAAGTTTGTAACAATGTTTTGAAAACCGGTTTTTAAGTCATACCGGGTTGAGCTCTAAAATGGTTCAACCGGTTGAACCGGATTGTATCGAGCGGTTGAACCGGGTTACTAGTTAACCCTATAAATTCCATTGTAAGAATATTTATATAGTTATAAACAATATTGCATTGTACGATGTGAGTAACAATTTCAATAACCATGAAATATTTGAATAAAAGACACTAGGTTAATTACCAAATATTACCTTAATATTGTATTTTATTAAAATTAAGAAATCAAATCTTAAGATAATGCAAACCGGTTCAACGGTTTGAACCGGTTGAACCAGATTTACCGCTGGTACATAAGACATACCATATTCAGATTTTACCGACCTTTACGTAGTAGACTCGTGTCCAATATCCGGTATAACCGACCGGTTCATACCGGTATTTAAAAAATTGGTTTGTAATGTAAATGTATTATCTCATATTAGCCCATTCAAAATTATTATCCTTAGATTTTTCATCGGTGTTTTCAAATTCGAATCATGTAAATCCATAATCGCACGACTTTTGGTTTATGGTGAAAACATTCAACTATCTCAGCCCTCACAGTCATGGACGACCACATCCTCACATAGAATTGAAATACCTAACAAAATTAGCTAGTAAGTTCTAATCAAAATAAAAAATAAAAACAAAATATTGTATATATTTCCAACCTGTAAATAGCAACATTTTGTTGTAACATATGTATTGAGAGCTTTTTAAAAAGAATTGTATTTTTTACTTTAAACCCAAATGTTCTTATTTTTTGTATTTTAACACCTTTGACTTTATTTACTTTTAACCCAAACATTTTAATCCTTTGCAATTTAACAACAACACTTTTTTATTTTCAACTTTGGTACCCTCAAACTTTTCATCTTTCGCAAGTTTTACGTTTCACGCTTCGTTCTTTTATTGTTTTATGTTGTAATTATGCATTGGGAGTTTTTAAAAAAATGTATTTTTAACTTTTAATATAAATGTTTTTATCTTTTGCCTTTTAACTCCTTTGACTTTTTTACTTTTAACCCACAATTTTTCATCTTTTGCAATTTAACCCCAACATTTTTTTATTTTCAACCTTGTCCCCCCTCCCCCCCCAAACTTTTCATCTTTCGCAAGTTTTTCGTTTTACGTTTCCGTTCTAAATTTTGCAAGTCAACATGCCACAACTTGCGTGTGAATTTCAACGTTGTTTTATTTGTTTTTTCTAGTTATAATTAAATAATAAAAAGTACTATTAAATGAACAATTATGTATGATTATCGCCGACCACCGGGTCCATCGGCTACAATATTAGTAATATGTAATTTTTAACTTTAACATCATGTTACCTCATAAATCACCTTCCATCATAAAAACAAGATTATATTCATTATCAAGCCATCAATTGTCTTACCATTTGTAAAAAAGTTTGCTCAAGGGACCACTTTTTTGTAGTTTTTAGGTGATAACGAATCCCTTGTGCATACATTATACACTAGTCAAAAAGTATTTAACGTCATGTCACTATCCATTGTTTAGCTTATTAAACTCAAAGTCCTTTCAGTTCTAGAAGCTTTCTATTTAATAGTTGAGCTTATCAAACATATTTGGAATTATTTATCTAAGTAACGTAACATACACGTTCAATCAAGTAAATTAAGTAATGTTTTCCAAATTATTCCTCGTATTTATTTCATACAATTAGTTGAGAGTGGTTGTAAAAATTTCAACTAACATCCGATTAGTCATCGATTAATCGCTAGTTGAAGGTTTATCGAGTAATTTTCCTCTAATCGGCCAATTAATCGCTAGACGGTTAATAAGGCCTTAGGTGGTCCTAATCGGCCAAATATCGTCGGTTCTGGCTAAATTCCGGCCAATTACCTGCCATTTCCGGGTCAAACTTTGTAAATTTCGATGATTGATCTTGTCAACCTAAAAAATGAGTTGATGAGATGTTAAAACTTGTCTTGCTAAAAAAATCACACATAAAAATGTCTAATTCCGACAATTATCACACATAAAAATGTCTAATTCCGACGGTTCTAGACAAATTATGGCCAATTACTGGTCATTTTCCGATCAAACCTTGTAAATTTCGGTGATTAATCTGTCTACCAAAAAAATGAGTTGATGAGGGGTTCAAACTTGTCTTTCTAAAAAAATTACATATAAAAATTTCATCCCTGTTAATCCCAATTAATCGCTAGTCCGTATCCACCGGCCGATTAACGCCTAGTGATTCTTAAACACTACTTGGACCATATAAGATATTATTCGAATTGAAATATGAATATAACTTGCTTCATAAATGAACAGTTCACTTTTTTAAATAGGATTAATATTGATAACAAGGGTTCTATCAACTTTTAACATTGATGGTTCGGTTTTAAACTTTTTGGTATTCATTTTCTGTTTGGCCTTTTTTAACATATTCAATTTGGATATATTTCGTGTAACACCGAATCTCATATCAGAGGTTACGTTAATAAAGAACGTGTAGACTAGAATATCATAACCGTACTTTAATTTTTTTTCTACAATAGACGAATGTTGACTTTTAAAATTAAAAGTCTTTGTGGATCAACATATTTCTAGGCCGTAATAGACGTTAAGTGAGTCTTGTGTTGATTTTGCAACTAAACTTGTGTTAGACTAAATTATTGCAAGACCCAACAATACGGCTTTGTAATTTATATCATAAACACACTTTAATTTTTTTCTACATTAGATGAACTAATCTAAAGTTCATCTTTAGATTATATGTTGACTTTTAAAATTAAAAGTCTTTGTTGATCAACATGATTCTAGGCCATATTAGACGTTAACATGTTTCTAGGCCGTATTAGACGTTAAGTGGATATTGTGTTTGATATTGCAACTAAACTTGTGTTAGACCAAATTATTGCAAGACCCCACGATACGTCTTTATATCATATTCACGCTTAAAAAATTCCTAGATGAACTTTAGATTATATGTTGACTTTCAATTTTAGAAGTCTTTGTCGATCAACATGTTTCTAGGCCATATTAGACGTGAAGTGGGTCTCGTGTTGATTTTGCAACTAAACTTGTATTATATCAAATTATGCAAGACCCCATGATACGGTTTTGATAACAATATATATATATATATATACTAGTTCAAGATCCCGCGAATTTCGCGGGTGGACTAACACACAAATACATAACTTAAAATTGTTGAAATAATTCTTTGAAAGAAATAAACGTTCAAGTAACGAAATCCATCCCTCTACCAACGGGTACGTAATGTCAAACGAAGTTAGAAAACCAACGCACTATTTTTACGATCTAATTAAACAAACAATACAAATACCGTTCGGCTCTTACACACACGTCCCAACGTATCTGAAAGGTAAAATAAAACACACTATTTTTACGGTCATTAATATTATATGTAAATGACTTGCTTTAATCGAATCTATTATAAAGTCAAAAGAAGAATATTTCTGTAGTCGAAAGAAGATAATTGAACTCTACATGTTTGGTATCGTTTACATATTGGTTTTTGTTTGCTTATGGTGGGTTACAACTCCTTTAATGGGAAAATCAGAAAAGAAAAAAAAAGTTTCACAAACAAAATTACTAAAATACATATCGACAAAATTACTAAAAAAGACATGAAATGGAAACAGTATATACAAGGAAAAGTGGTTTAGAAGAAACTACAACAGGTGTTATTTGTTCTATTGTCACATAATGGTCCCCTAAAGCATTAGTTGCACAACCAAGGTTTATATAAGAAGAATTAACACAAATAAAAATGAATTTGTTTAACTGAAAGAGAACCAATCAATGCTTAGTAAAGCTATATTATAGTTTGGATTGAACTCCGATTAAGTGTTTCTCCGCACACGTAACATGTCTGCAAGATACCAAAAAACCAACAAACTTAACTACCACACGCGGCAAAATTTGAGGTTTGTTTGAAGTAAAATACGACAAAAGAACAGTACCTGATGTCAACAACCAAAGGCCATGTCTTTGATATTAGTAACCAAAATTGGGCATTGCTGAATAAGATCCAAAAATAAAAGAAAAAAAATCATCACACCTCGAATTTAACCAAGAACCGTGTTAATGCAAAGTACTTTGAAAGAACTGTATGAATTAGAATTTTTTTTTTACGTGCAGTAAAATGGGCCAATGAGTAACGGGTCAGAATGGACTTGAGCCAAAACGGTAAATATTCTGACTGTCAAATGTGTACCTGGTTGTCAATTGTTGCTTTATATTAGAAGGGATTTCCATAAATGCTAAAAGAGCAAATTCGGTCTCTTTTCGTAGTACTGCAGCTACATTATTTGACATGATTTATGTGAAATTGACAAACTAAGACAACAAATAGAATAACATCAGAAGTTACAATATCTTAGTAGCACACTATAGATACTAAAAAATAACATTAGAAGTTACGATATCTCAATTGCGATCAGGGATATTATCGTCAAATTCTTTCATTATGTCCCACGGCCCATCACTATCCTCAAGTAATACGATAGAGAGTGGAAGCTTGCTGTACAAAAATATATATTATACTTTACCAAAAGCCGATAAAAATTCTTACAAATAGAAACTTATTACTTAATAAATGTTGTAGAGTGTAGACAATCACCTTGCTTCAAAGATACATCAAACTTAATAAATTCTTCGTTGTAGAGTGTAGACCTCCAAATATGAAGCGCCTTCATAAGAGGTCATTGTGGTTAGTTTGCCTTCAAAGCAATTTGTTATAAAATAAACAATGATTATTTTGAAAGAAGCCCCATAGTGCGACCCAGTCCATGGTATGGATCCTAAAACAACAATGTTCAGATTTATCTTATCTTAAAAATCCCAATAAAAAGCATTAAATTCAAAGCGAAAAGTGACCCGATAACTTACTATTCCATAAGATCACTATCAAGGCTTATTCCCACCACTAATTTTAGTGTAGAACACCACCACATTTAGTTTTTTTTTTTTATCATTTTGCATTATTCAAATGACTCCAAACATTCTTTATATAATCACAGATATACAAACTCAGAAAAGATTCAAAATGCTCTTGGTAATCTTGATTAATTCATCAAAATATACTTCTTTAAAGCTACAATAAAAGATGTTATAATCCGGTATTAAAAGGGAAATCAAGAGAATTGTCCACCTGATTATATTAACGATTCAGATATCTTGCTTACACAATGTCGTTAATCTCTTATATCCAAAACGGGATGAATTTTGTAACCCACCACCGAAGCAACCTGAGCCCAAGGTCGGCAACACTGCCTAAACATAATTGACGAGAATCATACCTAAAAAGATAGAAAAGATCAGTAATTTGATATCAAACCGACGACATGAGAATCCAAAACGAAGAATCAACACTGGCGAGTATAGAGGTGAAGAAGCGATTTGTGGTTTGAAATCGGAAAGAACGATCTAAGATATATCAAATTAACAATCAGAATATGAATCAACAAAAGGAAAATACATACAAGATTGATTATAGTGGCTGGATCTTTGAAGAAACAATTGTAGCGGCTTGATCTTAAAAGAACCATCAAGTCTTACCATATGGAAGACCGAAACAAAAATCATATTGATTACAGCATCACGCGACATTATAAAATTATAAAATGAACCAACAGAAAGAGAAACTTACCATATGGAAGACCGAAACAAAAATCACGAATCTTTGCCGACCGTTGTTGTTCAGAGATTACGTTTTCCGTTGGTTCACTGATTGCTTCTCCATTGACATATTTTGTAGTACTTGAATTTGGTTTCCCTAAAATAGCATTATGTGATTTTAATGTACGATTTAGAACTGACTTACTATCTAACTAAATCAAAGATTGATTTGATTTGGTGTCACAAGAGTAAGAAACTGAGAAGAGAAGAATACGATTGTAAAACGTTTTGCCGCTAAAACATATCTTACCTTCGATTGTCCGTTCTGTAGCATGGTGTGAAAGATCCAGATAACGAAATAATTTCAAATATTCCTTACAACAAACCATATATTTCCGTTAAATGAAAAAATTTCATAAATTATTCAAATTAAGTTCCTAAGATCATATGTTACGGTTCCTACAGAAGAACTGGCATGGGGCAAAGTCACATGTGAAATAACTTCTAAGCCCGCTATTGAACACGATAAGATCCGCGCCTTTCCATTTCACAGAGCCCCAATCCATTTTATCGAGTTTCAAAGTGGTCCTCACTTGTTTTGGTGAGCCAGCTGGCGGTCGACTCTGCAGGACCAGGTATGTGGCCCGGTAATACTTGATCATGCAATTAAACTCAGCGAATTTAAACACCAAGAAACCAGTATGTTTAGTTATTAGTCTCCTGTTAACTTCATATATTGAAGATTTGTTTGTTACAGCAGTTGATAACAAACACAAAAGGGATTCCCATTGGTTTCTTCCAATTGAATCACCAACAAATGCTAATCTTCTGTTGCTCAGTCTTTC
The DNA here is from genome assembly GCF_002127325.2 of Helianthus annuus. Classification (NCBI taxonomy): domain Eukaryota; kingdom Viridiplantae; phylum Streptophyta; class Magnoliopsida; order Asterales; family Asteraceae; genus Helianthus; species Helianthus annuus. The sequence continues at coordinate 172,054,003 of NC_035442.2, read as the reverse complement.
TAGCATAGTTTTTGCATCAAAGAAGATAAAAAACTAAGGATTCATTTGCAAAGAAAAAACTTTTACCAAAAACTCCAAATGATTACTTTTTATAAAAAAACTGAAGTCAAAGATGCTCGCCAGACTACCAATTCATTTCCATAAAGTGAGTGTTTTGCATAAGAATATGATTTGCATCAAATAAATATAAGCAGCACATGATAATAGGTTTACTCATGTGCATCCACTTGTTACATCAAAACCCAACAAAAAGTTAAGCAGACCAAAGTGTTACTCTTTTAATATGTTCCCCTAGATAAACTTTATCAATTATGTCCCAAAACAATACCTAAAGAATGTTTATTAAGCCAAAAACTCACAATTTAGTGCACCCGTAGTGGTTTCGAAACGAAATAACTGATTTTTAGTGATAACGAAAACCTCTTTTCCATGAATACCAAATTCTTTGGGTTGATTTGTTTCGGCCCGCTTGATCCGACCCTTGTCACACGTTATCTATAAAATTAATATAAAGGTAAAAAAATAACTAAATATATCGGGTTATCTTTTATACCTTCAGCAATCTCCATTTTGTATATTTTCAGCACAACTCCTCAATTAACGTGCTGACTGGCTTAACCGGCCTTGACACGTTTGACAAAAGCCCAAAACGCTCCAAAACTACCCATTTTCCAGTAACAAATAAGTCTCTACACATTGCAAAATAATAAACAAATCGAAAGCAAAAACCAAAATAAAAATTACCTGAAATAAAAAAAATCTAAAAGCAAATTGAAAAGCAAAAACTGAATGAAAGCTTAAACATGAATACAAAAGTAAAAACATTACCTATGTTGCTTCATCGAGTGGTTTTCCACAGTCGATGGCTTCAAATTTGGCGAGTTCCCCTTTCTTTCAGTTTACTGCACATAAATGAAAACTTAAACACGAATACAAAAGTAAAAACATCACGAATACAGATTCAATATTTCATCCGGCAAATAATCAATTTTCCAGCAAGATATTCAAATACAAATCAGATTCAGATGATAAAAATCAAGAACAAAATAGTAAATTACAAATCAGTAACCATAACTCATGGATAATTCTGTAGTATTTTAATTACATTCAACAAAAGTTATGGATATTGAAACCCTAGACCTCAAAAATCGTAATTATTGTTCCAAAACTCATGGATACTCAGATTCAAAAACACAAACCTGATGGTTGTTGAAAAAAACATCTACAAAAAACAAATTTAAGATATAAATCTACAAAAAACAAATTTGATTTACCATATCAGTCGATTTAGATCGAGAGATCACCGTCATAATATTAAGTATAAACCGAGTCACCGTCATAATCCCAATCGGAACCCTAAATCGAGTACCTTAAAGATGAAGATGAGAATCCATGGTCTGCGGCTAGGTTTTCTCCAAACAGAATGCGAATGAGGGATTATGTGATGAAGAGGAACAATGGAAACAAAAAAACCCTAATCCCAGTATGAGAGAAAGAGAGAGAGAGACTATAAAAGAAGCGTATGTGAGAAGCTTCTCCAATCGATGTATATTGCCGCTCAAATAAGAATTGTGAGGAATATTAAGTTGACAGGTGGCAATAATAGGATTAAAATAATGCCAAGTGGCACCAAAGTGTTTTGTTTTAATATAGATAATAGATACGAATAAAATAAAACAATGTTGCCAATCTGAAAGACATTTGAAAAGAAAGCAACAAGAATTGCAAATAAAACGAACAATAAATCATTACAAGTTCAATACAACCTTTATATTAGTCTCCTTAAACTTCGATAATTTAAATATAATCTATTTAGAATTCATACATTTTTGGAAGAGAGGCATATGGGAAGTGTCTAAACACACCACTAAAGACACTCCCGTCCTCGCTAGGGCTTGGTGGTATAAAGTAAATCGTTCCTTCATATGGTATGCTTGCGGATCAATATAAATACAACTAGCTAGAGGGTACAAAACTTTTTTTTTTCCAAGAAAAATCTTATATATCATATATTAAAAAGTCCAACAATTCCTGTGATTGATTGAGAGGTAACTAGACCCTCTTAACCCTTCGATGCCGAGAGGTCAAGAGGTTGTATTTATGTGTTGTCTATTTTTTATTAACGTTTAATAGAAAATGGTCCCGGATATATGAAATGTATTTATCTGTGTAGGTGTTACGATCACATGACCTTGATATAAGTGTATGCATAATTAATTGAAATTTTAATTATATCAAATGTGTTTTAGATTTTATATAGACAAATCATTATCAGTCATAACGATTGTTTCTACGGTTCAACTTGCCATGGTTTCATATATAAAAAAACACCAATTTAACTTTCCATACGTGTTCATAACTTAGGCAGTTAATCCAACCGACCAAGTTCAAAGTTTGGGTCAAACTTGAACAAAAAGAACATAATTTCTTGTTCAAACTTCCATAAGTGAGTGAGTGAGTGATTGTTCAAGAACACAAAATGCATGGATTTTCATTTTTTTCTCATCAAAGCTTCCAGTTCGCGTTGTTATGGTTCCTTGAATCTCCCTCCATACACGATTTATATGGTGAAAAACTTCATCAATGTTATTCCTATTTGCCATCTCAATATTTCTTTTCACTTTTTTTTTACTTTGAACGGCAAACAATAATCTAGTTACACCAGAATTCCTAAATTACATTCTATCTCAAGGATCAAATCTTAGTTAGTCACTTACTCCACAAGAAAAGTATTAGTAGTTTTACATCTTAGTATGTTTTTAACTAGCCTAAGACCCCGCGAGCTTCGCGGGTGGCTAAACACCAACTAAACACATAAAATAATTTAAACGTAGAAACGTTAAAGTGTGATTGTTAAGCCTAATATTTTGAGACAGTTGAGCACGTCCCAATAGTACATCTACATAATGTTCGTTACAAATTAAGTTTTTGTCAACTAAACCTTCATGATGTTTTCATGATGTCTTCTTTAACTCCACTATCGCATTCATCCTCTGACATTATCAATTCCAATCAGGACGATTTTGAATTTAAAGCTCTATTGCTAGATTATTAAAAAGAGTTAATTACTGTTTTCGTCCATGTGGTTTGTCAAAAATCACTATTTCAGTCCTTTAGTTTAAAAATTGTGATTTCAGTCCTTGTGGTTTCACTTTCGTAACCATTTCAATCCACCTCGTAACCATTTCAGTCCCTGTACTTACAGAATAAATGGATTAAAATGGTTACGAAAGTGAAACCACATGGACTGAAAATGGTCACGAAAGTGAAACCACACGGACTGAAATCGCAATTTTTTAACTAATGGACTGAAATAGTGATTTTTAACAAACCACAGGACGAAACAGAAATTAACTCTACATGAAATTAATTTGAAAAAAAATAGATTCTTACTTAAGTGTAAGAACAACTCAAACGGGTTCTTAGAGATATCAACTGGACCCTCCAACACTTGATTTGCTATAAATCCCTTTTACTGTTATAGAAAAAAATAAGGTTATAACCCGGAAATTTTTCGGGTAGGAAAATTTAATTTATAACAATTAAAAATATAAAAATAACACTTTAACATCTAAAGTATCATCTTTTCCTTTTCTCCATCATAAATTTTTAATTGGTTTCTTAAACTTTTTCTTGTTGTAAAGAGCCATAAAAACATACAAAAGCAAGAATGTAAAGTAAACGTCTATATTTAGAGCATTTACATTGGAACCTCTATTCTATATTATATAGAGAAAATAATAGAGGAAACAACAAAAATACCATCACATTAGAATTTCTATAATAGAAAAAAATTAAAGTAAAGTACATCTCTATATTTATAGGATCACATACATTCAACCCTTAATAATCTAATATGATTTTAAAAAGCTTCATTTATACCACAGCCTCACCAATTTTGAAAAGACCAATTTTTTTTTAAAAAAAAGACTTATTTCATTACAACCTGTTTTAATCGAGTTAATCACAGGTTATCCTTAAATATCTTTTGACATCTATACATAAAATAAATACAGACAAACTAATCATAAGTCTGTCTTCAAACAATTTTTCAAAGTTTACCTACTTGAGCAATTAGAGATAAATATAAAGCAAATCACCCGTTAGGTAAAAACGGTTGAAATTGCGTTTTTTTTTTCAGTAAACTAAACTTTATTAATCACCAAAACAGTCATACAAACAACAATTAAGCTTCCAAAAAACACACTAAGATACATCCAAAATACTCTTACCCCATTACACATCCAATCACTTTAAAAAAATTATCTATACACATACACTAACCAAAGTCTAAACCAGAGAAACTGGACCAGATTGAGAGATTGACGCCTATCGATATGTTAATCATCCACCAGAGAGTAGCCTCCTTAGTGTCTTGCACTATTTTAGTTTGAAAAGCATCGACCCCTTTGAAGATCTTATCATTTGTCCTTAACCATAGCCTTCATACTGTCATGAGAAATACAATAAAATCGGCATTTTTTTTCGTGGGTGTATCCAGACTAATTCTACATACACAAACCTTCCAACATATTGATTTAGCGAAGATACGTGAAGCGAACAAAAGACAGGAAGAGCAGCTTTTATATTTTTTTTATCATACCTATAATCATTTTATAAATAATGCTATACAAAATTACAGGAAGAGAAACTGTTATAGTTATTTTTTTATAATATCAATCATAATGCTATACACACCTTGTCGTAGCTTAAACACATTTCTTCAGATTATGGCCCAATTTGATCAGATTCTAAAAAACGAAGAAAAATTATCATGAGATACTGTAAAACTGGGGTTTAGGATGTAAACCATAAAAATAACAAATTAATTTAGATGATTAGCCTTGCAGAAAACCCAAATCGGGAAAGTTTACCTTAATCGTTAACGAAAAAAATCAGACTCAGATTGGGTTACTCAAGCGGATATTAATCACTGGAATAAGATCGGGTATCAAACATAAGAGCACACATGAGTTGATTAATGGAACAAAATGGTGAGGAGAAGAATATACATCATTGAATGAATAGAGATCAATTTCCCATAGGATCTCATTTAAGATATATAGATATATAGATATAGATAAAGAACGGTGCAAGATATACCTTTCCTTCAACTTCTCATAGGATCCCATTTAAGAGTTCCTTGTAGGGGAAGGAGTCTGAAAGAAGCTCATCACCTAAAATTACAAAACACAATTTGAATTAGATATGCAACTCGAGTACAAAAACAATAGTCGAAGAAGACTCGAAGCATCCCTAAAATTACAAATAATATAGTCAAAGCATCTCATAAAAAAACATCAAGATTTCAAAGCGTTCAAAATTTAAAATCAAACACAATAATGGTTTACTTCAAAATTTAAATTTAAAATAATGATTGACTTCAAAATTTAAAATTTAAAATCTGAAAATCAAATCACTAATATCCAATCCCGTAAATCAAGCAAACTTATTAGGAAAGTCTAACTTTTCAAATTTAAATTCAATTTACAGATTCGAAATTTAAAATCAAACACATTAATGGCAAACTTTCAAATTTAAATTTAAAATAATACTTTACTTCGAAATCGAAAATTTAAAATCAAACACAATAATGGTTTACTTGAAAATTTAAATTTAAAATAATGATTGACTTCAAAATTTAAAAATTAAAATCTGAAAATCAAATCACTAATATCCAATCCCGTAAATCAAGCAAACTTATTAGTAAAGTCTAACCTTGTCAAGCAAAACCAACCGACATAGAAACAAACTGATAAGAGAGGGAAAAAATATAAAACAAACAAAAGGAGGGGTTTCAAAAAACGTAAATGAATTTATTTATAGAAACACTACAAATTTTTTGGAAATTATTACAAAACCAAATTTATTAGTAACTAAAAATACAGCCAACATTAAATGAGCATAAAGTATGAAACCAAACATTATACCGGATAAAAAATAGGAAAAAAAACAATAAAACTAAAATGTTTGATTAACATGTCTGACGAAGTTTAATAGTCCGGCAATGGCATAAAATTTAGGGTTAACCATGAAAAAATAGAAAAAACAAAACAAAAGAATCATCTATATATATATATATATATATATATATATATATATATATATATATATATATATATATATATATAAATGAGATGTGATTTGGGCTAGGTGGCATTGGATTTGGGACATTTTTGCTGATGTGGCAACTTATATTTTTGAGTTTAGGAGGGAATTCTCAAATGCCTTCATCATTCACGATTTTAACAAAAAAGTGGCGGGATCCGGCTGTGATTCGGGTCACCCAATATTAAAAAACGGATCCTATATATCATCTTTACCAGACCACCATATCTCATAACCTCACTTTTCACAAACCCTACATACCATTTCCTAAATCTGCTTCTTCGTTTTTCAGAGATTCATCGTCCTTAGGTATGTTATTATGCCATTCCTTCTTTGTTTTTGTATTGTTAATCTAATACATCTTTGATTTTTTTCGATTTCATCAACTATCTTACATATTCAGATGAGATTCATAAGGACGACAATGTTTTGATGCTTTCTTCATCTTCATGTAAATGCTATTTGTTTCATGTTTCCAGATTTGAAGAGATCGATTTGTTTGCTGTTTAATAATGATTTACGATGTGTTTTGTCATATCTAGGGTTTGCTTGTGGTCTTTCGTATCCATCAAAACCCTACTCGACGGGAGAAATCGTCAAAAGTTCTTCACAATATGGTTAGTTTCTTCTCTCAATTTTGTTATTCAATCATCTTTCATCCACATTCAATTTTACAAACCCTAAAGCTCATCTATGGTTTCATCTGTAATTAGATCTTATACTGTTTATTTATGTTATTAGATCTTATAGGATCTTTTTTTTTGTTCAAAACCCATTCGGCAGATCTTAATCATTTTCGTTGTTATTTGTTTGTAGATCGTTCCACATAATTTGCAGGTATGTAATTTATATTAGATTGTTCTTTATTGTAAATGTTTAATGTGAATTTTTTATGATTTTTATGTTTTTTTTTTGTTGATCGAACCTGTTATATGTAAGTTTAACCAACAATCTATAAAAAATTTGTTCTTCATCTCCTTCTCCACAGATGCTTATTGTTTGATTTTTCTTTTTTTTTCGTTGTTTGTTGGTTGTTTGTTGATGATGATGTTGCATTATCCGATTCCAATCATATGAAATGATATTTTGTTGATGTTTTGATTTTGTTCTCATGTTACTCATATTTTTATTTACAGTCTTTTAGTTTGTTGTTGATGATGATATGTTTTGATTGTGTCCGATGTTTTTTGATTGTGTTGTTGAAGATTTACAGTGGTCTGATATTTTTTCATCCGGTATAATGTTTTTGTCTTTGGAATATTGATTTTGTTTCCAAAAAATAAATATTTTTTTATTTTTTTAAACCGTTTCTTTTTATTTTTGGATTTGGAAGTTTCTCAATTGATTAAATTATCTTTTAAAGCTTATTGATTGTTGATTTAGGAATATTGATTGTTTTTCTATAAATACTTTACCGTTTTATTTTTTTAAAAACCTTCATATATATTTTTCAGATATGCATCCCTTGTACAACAGTCCTTCATTTTTAAAGCTTATTGATGAAGATGACCCGATATTTTTGGTACGTTTATGTGTATTCTAATTACTAATCATATTATAAGTAAACTGATATTTATCTTTTCTTTTTTGTTTTAAACTTATAGCAAATAAATGGTGATTTATATTTAGTATGATAATTTATGGCACTGGATGTTAGTGATATAATTTCAGAATTCAAATTTTAAATTTTAAATTTTGAGGTTTCTATTTTAAATTTTAAATTTAAAATTTTGAGCAATTTTAAATTTCGTTAGTGATTTATTTTTAGTATGATAATTTTGCGGAATTAAGGTTTCTGTTTCTATAAATAAATGGTGTTACGTTTTTTGAAACCTCAAATTTAAAATTTTAAGGTTTCTATTTATATTTTTGGAATTTAAATTTTAAATTTAAAATTTTGAGCAATTTTAAATTTCGTTAGTGATTTATTTTTAGTATGATTATTTTCCAGAATTAGGGTTTCTATTTCTATTTCCGGAATTCAAATTTTAAATTTAAAATTTTGAGCAATTTTAAATTTCGTTAATGATTTTTTTTTTGAAACCTCAAATTTAAATTTTAGTGATTTATTTTTAGTATGATAATTTTTCCGGAATTAAGGTTTCTATTTAAATTTTAAATTTAAAAGTTTTCCATTAATGTGTTTCATTTTAAATTTCGAATAAGTAAATTGAATTTAAATTTGAAAGGTTAGACTTTCCTAATAAGTTTGCTTGATTTACGGGATTGAATATTAGTGATTTGATTTTCAGATTTTAAATTTTAAATTTTGAAGTCAATCATTATTTTAAATTTAAATTTTGAAGTAAACCATTATTGTGTTTGATTTTAAATTTTGTATGCTTTGAAATGTTGATGTTTTTTTATGAGATGCTTTGACTATATTATTTGTAATTTTAGGGATGCTTCGAGTCTTTGACTATTGTTTTTGTACTCGAGTTACATATCTCACAAACTTTTTGTGTTTTGTAATTTTAGGTGAATTTCTTTCAGACTCCTTCCCCTACAAGGAACTATTGAATGGGTTCCTATGAGAAGTTGAAGAAAATGTATTTCTTGCACTGTTTTGTGAGTTATATTTTTTTTTGTATTTTAGTTATAATTTTTGTATTTAATTAGTTTTTAATTCTTTAAAGATGTCTTTAATTTCTTTTTAAATCTGTTTTTGTTTCTATAAATATATTAGTGTTGTTAAAGATGATTTTTGTATTCGAAATTATGATTCGGTTTCTGTAAATAGACTTTGTTTCTATAAATAGATTACCGTTATATTTTTTTTAAACAATGGTTACTTCCTTTGCAGTTATGGATAATGAAAACAACGCTCCTTCATTATTAAAGTCGATTGAGGACTATGATCCTATATTTTTCGAATTGTTCGTCGACCAAAAACAGGTTAGTTCAGTTTTGTTGGTGTTGTTTGTTTTTTGATATGTATAGTCTTTCTTTTTTATTTTTGTCTTTAGGTGTTAGTTTGAAATTTTATGTGATTATCTTTTGAAGTTATTATGGTTTGTTTTGTGAGTTATAATTTTTTTGTATTTAGTTATGATTTTTGTACTTAGTTAATTGTTAATTCTTTAAAGATGTCTTTAATTTCTTTTTAAAGTTGTTTTTGTTTCTATAAATAGATTAGTGTTGTTAAAGATGATTTTTGTATTCGAAATTATGATTCGGTTTATGTAAATAGACTCTGTTTCTATAAATAGATTACCGTTATATTTTTTGTTAAAACAGTGGTTACTTCCATTGTAGTTATGGGTCATGAAAACAACGCTCCTTCGTTGTTAAAGTTGATTGGGGACTATGATCCTATATTTTTGGTATGTTTCTTAAGTTTTCAGTTTTGTGCACACAATAAGTTATTGCAACTTATATGTTTTTTTTTTCGATTGATAGGAAATACCATATGATTTTGCAACCTTATTGTGGGGAGAACAACTTCCATATGTCAATGTCTTAAAATTATTGATGATGATTTATCGTGAGTCATTGAGCTATAATTTTTGTATTTAGTTAGTTGTTAATTCTTTAAAGACGCCTTTGATTTCAATTTTAAAGTTGTTTTTGTTTCTATAAACAGATTACTGTTGTTAAAGATTATTTTTGTATTCGGAATTATGATTCGGTTTCTGTAAATAGACTTTGTTTCTATAAATATATTACCATTATATATTTTTTAAAACAATGGTTACTTTCTTTGCAGTTATGGATCCTAAAAACAACTCTCATTCGTTGTTAAAGTTGATTGAGGAATATGATCCTATATTTTTGGTATGTTTCCTTAGTGATTTGATTTTTAAATTTTAAATTTTGAAATCAATCATTATTTTAAATTTAAATTTGAAAGTTTTCCATTAATGTGTTTGATTTTAAATTTCGAATCTGTAAATTGAATTTAAATTTGAAAGGTTAGACCTTCCTAATAAGTTTGCTTGATTTACGGGATTGGATATTAGTGATTTGATTTTCAGATTTTAAATTTTAAATTTTGAAGTCAATCATTATTTTAAATTTAAATTTTGAAGTAAACCATTATTGTGTTTGATTTTAAATTTTGAATGCTTTGAAATCCTGATGTTTTTTTTATGAGATGCTTTAACTATATTATTTGTAATTTTAGGGATGTGCTTTTATTTTGATTCATTAGGTGTTTATTTTGGATGGTCCGGAGTTTTTGGCTGCAACTACGTTGGACAGAGATATGCTTGCTATTGCTGTAAATTGGTACCATGTCGGTTGGTTTTGTTTGGTAAGGTTAGACTTTCCTAATAAGTTTGCTTGATTTACGGGATTAGATATTAGTGATTTGATTTTCAGATTTTAAATTTTAAATTTTGAAGTTAATCATTATTCTAAATTTAAATTTTGAAATAAATCATTATTGTGTTTGATTTAAAATTTTCAATTTCGAAGTCAATTATTATGTTAAATTTAAATTTGAAAGTTTGCCATTAATGTGTTTGATTTTAAATTTCGAATCTGTAAATTGAATTTAAATTTGAAAAGTTAGTCTTTCCTAATAAGTTTGCTTGATTTACGGGATTGGATATTAGTATACTTTGTTTATTGGGTTTTAACTAATAATTTGATTGACTCGGTTGTTAGATTTGTGACGATGCGTCGGACAAACAACATTGGGAAAATATACAGCCTTGAGCCTTGGTAAGTTAACACATTAGTTAAGGTTATGATGTTTTTTCATGGCACCGACACATTATTGAGTAGTAGCGCATTAGGTTAGTGATATTAACATTTGTGCCTTGATAAATTTTGTATATTGATTGATGTTTGAAATTGATTGTGAGGTCTTTGATTGTGCATTGTATTGTTGATTGATGTATGAGATTTTGTTGATTGGCATAAGGTATTAGATAAGATGTGTTTGAAGTTGTGAAGATGAATAAGTGAGACATGTGTAGCAGATATTAGTGAGTGCACAACACATTAGTTAGGGTTTTGAATTATTGCTACAGGTTAGTGATGTTAGAGATTGTGTTATGAGAAATGTGTAGATTGAATTATGTCTGTGTTTGATTGTGACACCTTTGATTGTGCATGAAATTGCTGGTTATATGAGATTTTGTTGATTGTAGACAAATAAGTTTGAACATAACTTATTAGATTTGAAAGTTTGCCATTAATGTATTTGATTTTAAATTTCGAATCTGTAAATTGGTACCATGTCGGTTGGTTTTGCTTGGTAAGGTTAGACTTTCCTAATAAGTTTGCTTGATTTACGGGATTAGATATTAGTGATTTGATTTTCAGATTTTAAATTTTAAATTTTGAAGTTAATCATTATTCTAAATTTAAATTTTGAAATAAACCATTATTGTGTTTGATTTTAAATTTTCAATTTCGAAGTCAATTATTATGTTAAATTTAAATTTGAAAGTTTGCCATTAATGTGTTTGATTTTAAATTTCGAATCTGTAAATTGAATTTAAATTTGAAAAGTTAGTCTTTCCTAATAAGTTTGCTTGATTTACGGGATTGGATATTAGTATACTTTGTTTATTGGGTTTTAACTAATAATTTGATTGACTCGGTTGTTAGATTTGTGACGATGCGTCGGACAAACAACATTGGGAAAATATACAGCCTTGAGCCTTGGTAAGTTAACACATTAGTTAAGGTTATGATGTTTTTTCATGGCACCGACACATTATTGAGTAGTAGCGCATTAGGTTAGTGATATTAAAATTTGTGCCTTGAGAAATTTTGTATATTGATTTATGTTTGAAATTGATTGTGAGGTCTTTGATTGTGCATTGTATTGCTGATTGATGTATGAGATTTTGTTGATTGGCATAAGGTATTAGATAAGATGTGTTTGAAGTTGTGAAGATGAATAAGTGAGACATGTGTAGCAGATATTAGTGAGTGCACAACACATTAGTTAGGGTTTTGAATTATTGCTACAGGTTAGTGATGTTAGAGATTGTGTTATGAGAAATGTGTAGATTGAATTATGTCTGTGTTTGATTGTGACACCTTTGATTGTGCATGAAATTGCTGGTTATATGAGATTTTGTTGATTGTAGACAAATAAGTTTGAACAGAACTTATTAGATTTGAAAGTTTGCCATTAATGTGTTTGATTTTAAATTTCGAATCTGTAAATTGAATTTAAATTTGAAAGGTTAGACTTTTCTAATAAGTTTGCTTGATTTACGGGATTGGATATTAGTGATTTGATTTTCAGATTTTAAATTTTGAAGTCAATCATTATTTTAAATTTAAATTTTGAAGTAATGGCAATCTGAGTCTGATTTTTTTCGTGATTAATATCCGCTTGAGTAACCCAATCTGAGTCTGACTTTTTTCGTTAACGATTCTGGTAAACTTTCCCGATTTGGGTTTTCTGCAAGGCTAATCATCTAAATTAATTTGTTATTTTTATGGTTTACCATTGCATAAGTTAGTATAATTTGTTGACAAAGTTTTATTTTGTGGGATAGTAGTCATAAATTGAGTAATATTCAAGGTTTATGTGTTTTTATTTTGATTCATTAAATAAGATGTGTTTGAGTAATATTCAAGGTTTATGTATATATGAGATTTTGTTGATTGGCATAAGGTGTTAGATAAGATGTGTTTGAAGTTGTGAAGATGAATAAGTGAGACATGTGTAGCAGATATTAGTGAGTGCACAACACATTAGTTAGGGTTTTGAATTATTGCTACAGGTTAGTGATGTTAGAGATTGTGTTTTGAGAAATGTGTAGATTGAATTATGTTTGTGTTTGATTGTGACACCTTTGATTGTGCATGAAATTGCTGGTTATATGAGATTTTGTTGATTGTAGACAAATAAGTTTGAACAATTAGATTCACATTTAAGTATAAAAATGAGAGGTTGTTATAATCTGAATTATATTCTGAACGAAAAACTGAAAGGAAAAGGAAAAAAGAATAATTAACACAGAGAAAAGAGGATAGAGAGAGAGTTGCCACATTTTTAAAACCAAAAATATAAGGTAACCATGCTTCTAAAATCTACTATACTTTTTAATAATATTTTGTGGAAAATGGACTATATTGGGTAGGTAGTCAAACATGGTTTTTAGGGTCAAAACGGCTGTGTTGGGTTGACTCGGGACACTTTTATGAAAAACTTAATGTTTCTGACCTTAATAAACCATTTTTGTAGACCAATGTATATCTCTATTTGAGGAATTCTCCAAAGATCCAGAGCCGATTGTTTTATAGAGCTGTGAAGTTGCTTTAAACATACTGGATTTTGAACGATCCGACAAACCATTCAAGGTACTTGGCAGATTAAGTCTCTTATCTGGGTGGTTGTTACAGGTTTAGGATGTTAAATGATTTTGGATGTACTCTGCGATGTCGATGATGCAGAGATGTTGGTGAAGCTCAGGTTAACAACTTCATGTGTATATTTTAATGAATAAAGTTTTTGTTGTTTATATTTTCTAATTTAAACTTTTAATTAACTTCTAAATTTAATTAAATGAGTTTGTTTTGCAGGTTAGAACAACTTCATGTGTATATTTTATTATAAAAAATAATTTTTTTTTGTTTCATGGGTCGTTCAGAGAGGCAAGTTTCTGCCTCCGGTTCTTGCCCGAAGTTTCTGACCTTACTCGCAACCCATTGACTACAACTTTCAATTCAAAACAATTATAAAAAAATTACGTTTGAAAACATGTATTTTTATTTTATTTAATGACATAACTCGATTAATATAAAATAAATTTTTCTACCCGCGAAGTTCGCGCGTGATAACCTAGTTAATACATATTAATACAATACAAAATTTATTAGTAAAAAAACAAAGATTTTCAAATTTCAAAAAATATCATAGTTTGATTTGCCAAAAAAAAAAAACTTAAAAATTATAGAGATTAGCATAAATGATGAAAACTATCATTATACCGGATCAAAAAACACCAAAAAAACGATAACATTAAACTTACCTCTTGTGTTCGAAGAAGATTCAGACTCCTGCAATTGCATAAAAATTAGGGTTTATCATGAAAAAACAAAAAATAAAATAAAAAAAATCAGTAAGAGCATCACTCTTTCAAAGATATCAAGAATAGATCCATTAATAAGATTATATTCGAAAAATTTAAATCATCATCAGCAACACAAAAATACACAAAAATGATTAAAAAAAGTGCGATTAAGCATTTAAAATACATAACAATCTAATCTAGTTTACATACCTGCAGAATAAGTGGAATGATCTACAAAAAAAGAAGAAGAACAAATTCTGAGAAAATTGAAAATTAATGTGATTGTCGAAAATTATGGAAACTAACACAAAATTTGGAAGCAATTAAAACTTTAATATAAGTTATCTTGATAAATTTGAAAATACGTTAAATTTAGACAACTTTGATAAGTATCCATAATTGATATAAATTTCAAAAATTCAAATTTTGAAATAATCAGTCAAAACAATTTACCTAAATAGTTAAATATTATTGGCAAATTGGAAAATAATAATCCCACCATTGTGAAATTGGCCAATAATAATCCTAAGTCAGGAATTAGCCAATAATAATCCCACCTCGTCCATTTTTGGAAAATAATACTCCAAATGCTGACGTGGCACTTTTGTCGTTTAGTGACTGTGGATTATTATTTTCCAAAAATGGACGAGATAGGATTATTATTGGCTAATTACTGACTTGGGATTATTATTGGCCAATTTCATAATGGTGGGATTATTATTTTCCAATTTGCCAATATTATTCAAACTTAAATTCAAAACCAATGAGGTTAATATATTCATAATATAATCAATATCTAAATGACTGTGAAAAAAAATCAATCACAAAAAATACAGAAAAATGATTAAAAAAGAGTGTCATTAAGCATTTAAAATACATAACAATCTAATCTAGTTTACATACCTGCAGAATAAGTGGAATGATCTACAAAAAAAGAAGAAGAACAAATTCTGAGAAACTTGAAAATTAATGTGATTGTCGAAAATTATGGAAACTCACACAAAATTTGGAAGCAATTAAAACTTTAATATAAGTTATCTTGATAAATTTGAAAATACGTTACAATTTAGTCAACTTTGATAAGTATCCATAATTGATATAAATTTCAAATATTCAAATTTTGAAATAATCAGTTAAAACAATTTACCTAAATAGTTAAATATTATTCAAACTTAAATTCAAAACCAATAAGGTTAATATATTCATAATATAATCAATATCTAAATGACTGTGAAAAAAAAAATCAATCACAAAAAATACAGAAAAATGATTAAAAAGTGCGATTAAGCATTTAAAATACATAACAGTCTAATCTAGTTTACATACCTGCAGAATAAGTGGAATGATCTACAAAAAAAAGAAGAAGAACAAATTATGAGAAACTTGAAAATTAATGTGATTGTCGAAAATTATGGAAACTAACACAAAATTTGGAAGCAATTAAAACTTTAATATAAGTTATCTTGATAAATTTGGAAATACATTACAATTTAGACAACTTTGATAAGTATCCATAATTGATATAAATTTCAAAAATTCAAATTTTGAAATAATCAGTCAAAACAATTTACGTAAAGAACGATAAAGAAGACTCAAAATAACACCAAATCTATGGAAAACGAACCTGCTTGCAATCGATTGGAAGAATGATCAGCTCTCTAAAGGACCTGTTGTCAACAAAGACATCACAATTTTAAGGATTTAAATAGAGAATGATGGATGAAACATTGTTTAAGCTTAAACAATAATCTGTACTATAACCTTTCTGGTATGCCAAATCATCACTCCCAATTGTTGAACTGTAATAGTGTCAGCAAACAACGTCACCTCTGACAATTGCTTAAAATCTACTTAAATACGTAAATTTAACCGGAAAACCTAAAGATGAACATATGATAGAGAACATCAAACAGGAAGCGACATTATCAAACAAGAATCGATATTTGAAGAATTGTTATCTATTTGTTGATTCGTTTGGAGAAGACAGTGATGGATCCCATCTTTCAAAAAGCACCAAATCTTGAAAAATATCACAGAAGCACTCAAGAAATGAATATAGGTATTGATGAATGCATAAGTTAGAAATCACTGAAACCCTAATAAGAGGCGGCAGCTAGGTCTTCCAGACACCAACAACGCCGCAAAAAGAAAATTAAAAACATGGATACATACCTTATACGCCGCATAATAAGGACTGGTTGCTTCCACTTGCGATTGAAGATGAAGAAATCTAGGGTTTAGGAGATTGCCAATAACATATTAAATATCGATAGATGATATCTAGGGTTTAAGGAAGAAATAGATTGTGTTTAACAATGACAAAGAAAAATCAAAGAGGGAAAAGAAAAATAACATACCTATGTTTTTCGAAGATCAATCGATGAAGAAGGAAGAACCGGATACAGGAGATGGGTATTAGGGTTTTGGAATGAAGTGAAGCGTATTAAAGAAGCTAAGGAGGATGGTTTTGGCGGAAAAAGCAAAAAAAAAGTGGTCTAAGCAAATGCCACGTGGCAAGTAATGGCTTAAGCTAATGCCATGTGGCTTAAGCTTGTTTTGCTTTATTAGAAGTAGTAGATTTATATTTTAAATCTCTTTATCACACACAAACACACACACACTCTCTCTCTCTCATGCGTGCGTACACACACTTTAAAATATCAAAATGTTTTTTTTTTAAATCCACATACCCCTCTCCCATGAAGATCTAGGGGCAAAACGAGCCTTGAATTATTCATTTGAAACTACAACTTAGACTACCATCAATGCGGAGCCTCATTGACGCCTCGACGCTACACCTGCCCTATAAACCCAATGAAAAAAGGTTGACAAACGCCCCCTCTCTCTCTTTTTCTCACTCGATTCTTGTTTCATTACCTTCTCACAAACCTTCATGGGTGAAGCCCTCGCGAATTCTTCTTCGTGTAGAGGGTCTTGTATTTTTATCATATTTAATTATTTTTAATCATTTTCACTTTAATTATAAAATTTTGCTTTGTTTTGTGAAAAATCTAAATTGAATTTTACAACTCCTTTAACTTTAGTCAAAACACCACTTTATAATGAAAATTATTTATTCGTAAAAAACAGTAAATAACATTTAACTATCACTTAAATTTTAGCGTGTACAACACGGTTAAAATGACAAATGTGTCGACATAAAGCGAAACAAGGTGTACAATTTACATAGCATTAATTGTATGTATAGCTATTTTCAAAAAAAAAAAAAAAATGTATGTATAGTGTCGTTTTTCTCATAAGTCAAGGTCAATGCCATTACCCTAAGTTGAGACATAGAAGAAAGTAGAGGTAAGTTGCATCTTTTTTTTCTTCGGATACAATTTTTGGTTTTAGCTTAAGAATGTCAAAGATAAATAGTTTTGAATACAAAGGTTAGGTTAAGAAGATGAACAAGTAATAAAAGACTTTTGAATTCAAACTTTGAGTTCTAATTCAAATAAAACAATTAAAGTTGATGAGTTTTTTAGTTTTTTATCAAGGTGTTCAAATATATTTTTGGTTTTACTTGAAAAAAATCCAAATTGAGTTAAATGAAATGGAATTTTAATTTATCCTTTTTATTTCTTATTTAATTGGATAAATAGTTGAATTTTATTTAGTTTTTGGTTTGAATCCAGAATTAAAGGTTTTATGTAGGATTGTTAATGAGTTAAACTGCTTGTGAGTTACTTGATATCAGTTTGTTATAAGTATACCATATGATTCTTGCTTTTATTTAAAAGTGGATGGTTCAAATGAGATTTTTTTTTATAAGAATAAAAAAGAACAAACTTCAACCAATAAGAATTTTTCATTTTATTTCATTTAATTTTTTATTTAATGTTGGTAAACTTAGATAGATCACTAAATGGTAGTCTTCCTTTTTTAATAGCTAACTACATTAAATTTGTAACTTATTTACAAAAAAATATATTTTTTCAAAGAAGAAAAAAATAAATTAAAGTGTATAATAAATTACGAGGTGTGTACGATGAATTACGAGCTGTGTATGATAAATTTCAATATGTGTATGATAAATTTTGATGCGTGTATGCAAAAAAAAATAGTATGGATGATGATAGTGTTGGTGACTAATTTACTTAGTCAAAGATAATCATAAATGAGATGATAGAAAAACTATTTAATATTTTACAATTGTACCCTTTATTTTTTTTTTCAATTTAATTTTCTTCTCAAATAAACATACCTCTTATTTAAAACCGGTTATGTATTAAAAATGATAGGTTAAAATTTTACATCCCCCTTTTTTTTTAGTCTTTGTTTCATGTTGGTCAACTTAAGAATTCCTTGATGTGTTAATAGAATATCAACATTCAATGACGTGGAAAAATATGTTTCAATGGTTAATGACATGGTCAAATTTTGTTACTTGTAAAACCTCGTATGTCCATCATGTAAGGCTGGACGGTATGGTACCGTCGCAGCTCCGTCCTCACTCGGCGACGGCCGGCACACCACGCCGCCCTCCGGCCGTCCCGTCCTCAACGTCCGAATGTTGCCGTTTGCGACGGACCAAAAATGTGGGCCCCCATCTCAAAAGTAGCCGTTATTTGAAAAAAATAAATTCCCATTTTAAGTGGAATGAGTGTGGATGACCGCCATTGATGCTAAGCTTGTGAGGATGAAGAAATGGAGGAGAAGAGAAAAATCTGGAACCCTATATCTCATCACCAGCTTATATAGTGAGTAACTTTAGAAATTATAGTTAGGTCCAAGAGAATTGCAAGAGAAGATCAAGGACCCTGAAACATTTCATATATAACCCTCAAGATATATCATGTGACAAAACTGGAACAAAGGATGTTAGTGTATGTTTTTTTTAGTGTATATTTTTTTAGTATATGTTTTTTTTTTTAAAGTTTATATAATGTTTTTAAATATTAATGAAAATATTTTGTATATTTATTTGTTAAATGTTAAAAAAAGTAGAAGATTAAAAAAAAACATAAAAATGGTGGGGAGGACTATGACTAGGACCATCCTCCCATACCCTCTAGTTTTGGGGGATGGACCATCCTTGGGAGGACTATGACGTGGCGCCTACGTGGCGGATCATCCTCCAAGGGAGGACCATCACCATACCCTCTAGCCTAATAGGCGCCATTTTCACTTATTAAATACCTCCTTTTTTTATAAATGGTTATAATCTGAATTTCAGATGCAATTTGTTTTAGATTTATATCGAGAATGAAGGTAAACAGACAATAAAGTGCGTCGCTACCTCTTTTTAAATCGTAAAACTAAGTCTTTTAAAAACTATGTCAATAAATCTCGAGGTCATAACATTACTATGCATGACCCTTTGAACTCGCCTAAGTAGGTCCATAGCCTCTTGCGTAAGGTAATTAGGGAGATCAAAAGCAAAAGGGATAAACATGTGCTGGTTGTCGAGACACGTTTTCTCATGTTTGGTCACTTTGCCCAAAGCAGACTTTAAATCAGACTGACCCACCGTAAAAGTACTACCCCCTAAGCCCACAAGCGGGGAAACCCTTATTAGATCCATACATGCATGTTTTCCTCTTATCCATCCAAAGACCAAAATGTCGGCTGGTCTAAGGGTAGATCTCCCTTCCAGTGGGTCAGTTAAGAAATTCACAGGTTACTTTTTCTTAGCAGAAATACCAGCGTGCCTGAATATGTCAAAAAGAACATCCCTAACAAATTCATGTTGGTACTTGAACCCCAGAAGCTCTCTACAATGAACTGCATGCTCCCAAAAGAAATCCAAACACGACTTATGACAATTAAGAGCATTCACAATCATATCTCTTACTCCATCTCTATAATTACATTAAAAAACATTACCTTTATTCTATCATTTTCAATTAAATAATATTTTTTTATACTTTTATTATTACCATTTCTCTCTCATTCACTCACAACCACTTTCAAAAAATATTAAAAAAATATTGAGGTGAACAATATCTCCTCCAAATTTACCAATGAACAGTAACTTTTTCTCTTTTTTCTCTCTTATTCGCTCACAACAATTTACAGCGAATCTCACAAATATAGAGGTTACATTCACACGAAAATAGAGAATCTATTGTGAATGCTCTAATATTGCCCAATTTATTAACGAGAAGGTTAAAGATTGGAGATTAATGCCACTCATCATGTAGTTACTTTAACCAATCACACATAGTAATGGATTTCTTATCTCATCCATAATCAGCGTACTTAGAAATTAGAATACGAAAAGTAGATGCTCATAGGTCATAAGTTTTGAAGCAATAATTAAAAATTGTTAGTGATTACTATATCTATAATATCAAACCTAAAAAGGTTATAACTTTTAAAGGTGATAAGGTAACTCATGACCTCATGCTTAATCCGTAGACACCAACGTTGAAGAATTTACTAATGGGCACCACCAAAAATTCAACATCCACTTTCAAAGTCCATATTATTGCTTGCTTTACACTCCATTTACATGAGTACTATTTATTTTCTACACAAGCTCTCAACAAGATTATATCCAATCCAAAATCAAAGACTCATAAGGATTTTTTTTTTATGTTAACATGTGTCATAAAATGTGGGTGGGGGTTTGATCCAAATAACAAAGTTATTGGAGTAACATCAAAGATTCGAGCCCTGTCAAAGAAAGATCGATGTAAAATTTTGTTGTTTAAAAAAATAGAGGTCGTAGAACACAACGTCATGAAAAAATAATACATGCATCCTAACTCGAAAAGTTTAAACGTGATACCTATTAACAAATTATTTAAATAAATAAATTAAATTAAATTAGAAAAAAAGGATGAAGGTGATTGGTTGAAAAGTTGGGCCCCACACAACCTTTTCCTCTTTCACGTCGTGGCCTGCATTTCCCTCCTTTCACCTCCTTTAACGTTGTGGGTGGGGGGGGGGGGGACGACTTGACGTCTCCTTCACAAATAGGTGGCAAGGGTGTCCCGTAATAGTTGGCCTTAAACACAAATATTTTTTCGTAGTATGATATGATACGTGTCAACGTCAAATTGGTATATTCTTTACTACATTTTTATATAAAATTATCTTTTCACGTCAACTATTTATATACTTAATTCCTACCACTCCATTAGTGAAAAGATTTTTAAACAATATAATATATGTTATCTTGACTCATTGAACATGAATACATGGCCAATAAAGTCATTTCTTCTAGATCTTATAGCACCAATACCTCAACTATAGTCTACTTTAAACTTAATAACGAAAAATTAAGTAACAAATTGGTTTTAAAGTCAAATAAATAAATAACGTTTTTTTTTTATATAAATCTTTAGAGCTTCAATGAAGACAGTGAACTCACATAAAACTTACTCAAAAGTTATAACATGAAAAAATATGGTATCATTCTAGAAGTCCAAGTTATGCAACACTTTTCTTCTTACCCATTTTTAGGTTAAGATGATTTTATTATAATCTATGTGTTGGTTTATGGATTTGTCAACAAGCATACAAGTAACCTTCCTTTTCACAACAATATTTCTCCAAAAAAGGTAACCAAACATTATTTTAAAATTCAAGTAAGAAGTGTCATAAACCAAATATCAACAAGTTAAAAATTAAATAAAATAAATAATAAAAAAACGTTACAAATAGTGAGACATATTAGGGTACACGGGGTACCCCCGATTTCATATCGGGGACCCCTTTTCCCGCTCGGCAAAAGCACCGCCAACTCCTGCGGTGAGGTAGAGAGAGGCAACAAACCGGTGGGGAGCTGCCGAAGAGAGGGGGAGGAGAGGGGACCAATCAAAAGTTTCCTTTTTTTTAAAAAAAAAAAAAAAAAAAAAAAAAAAACAATTCACCTAAGAGGGGAGTGCCGCCATCAATTTAGGGTGTTAGGGGAGTTTAAGAGGGGAGTTGACGTGGCACACGAGGATTGGTTGGGCGTAAGAGAGGGGACTCACCTCTTAGGTGAGCACCCCTTACACCCTTAGGATATATAGTTACTGCTCAACAAATAGAACATACACAAAATCTCAAATCCATTAAAAAAACATAAACTCATATATCATGTCATTTTAAGATCAATTGATGATTAGTTGATGATTGGAATCAATAGTTGATTACAAATAAGTTTAAACATTTATTTAACACGCGTCGATGTACTTTGAATAAAGATTAATGTGTGTACTTTGTGGGGAAAATAGGGTTAGACCAACGAGTCATTTTGGGTGTGCTTTAAATAAAGATTAATGTGTACTTTATTTTAAAATACGTACTTTAAAACTTGTTACGTTTTGATAATAAATATTTTAAGCCTAACTTTAGTAATAACTTAACCGTGTACGTTATAGCCCATTATTAGAGTACTTTAAGTGTAACCAGTTGCCTCTCGACAACGCTCAAAGATATCAAAATTCACGGTAACGAGTCCACCACTTTGTTTTAAAACACCACATATAAACTATGTCTATCATAACCTCAACAAAAACAAGAAATTATACAATGTCACTAAAACTCGCCTCTTGTTTTCGACATATGCTCCAACCACCTTATAACCTGTTTCAAGACCGAGCCAGCTTCTTAGAACAGGCCTTCACACGCACCCACATCGCCCGCTTGCGACTCCAAAACATCTTTCCCGTTAGCGCTTGAATCAACAACCCTTTTAACACCTGTAAAAACCGCTTTCTGATAGTAATCATCCTCCATGGTCTTCAAAACGTCAAACACGGTCTTGAAATCCAAACCACCAGCGACCACCAAATGCCCCATGATCTCACCAAAGTTGTTCGGTGCTTTTGGTAGATCGATTGCGATATCGTCCAGTAACGAACCGTATGAAGTGCACCCGGTTATCAAGTCAGTTCGGGTCAAAACCTTCTTGGCTAGAAGATACTCGAAAAGCTTCGCTAGCGGTTCGACACACGGTGGGCTTTTCTCCAAAGCCAGAAAAACCGCTTCTTTGATGAACTGCGAGTGATATTCCGGTGCTTTCAGTTCCTCCAAGCATTGTAACGCTTCATCTAGTATACGAACACTGAAATATTCCTCGAGTAAGGAAACCGTTTTCCGCTTAAGTTCGTCAGGATTCTTCGCCTTCGTAGGCACAGCAGCCGCAGCGGCAACAGGCGTTTGAACGGGTCTAGTCGGAGCCGTCACCGGAGAGATGGGGACAGAAGCGGCACCACCGGGTCCACCACTGCCTTGCAATAAAGCGCTAGGCTTGCCGCTAATGAAACCGCCACCGCCACCGACACCAACACTACCTTGAGGAAGAAACTTCTGGCTTGGTGACGGTGTCTTGTTAAGCAACGGTGGTTGAACACCCCGAGGCATCGAGCGGGACCTCGGAACCTCCCAGTTATCGTTTTCTAATCCAGGTGTACCCGGCATCATGCGGGCCCCAGGCATCCCGGGCATCATGCCACCTGTACCGGGTCGGTTGAAATTAGGGCTTATATTAGCTTGTGCTGCTCTGCTGTTTCTTATGCTAGCGGTAGACCCTGCACGGAGTCCCATGTTCTTCTCAGCTTCGTTATGAATCTCCGTAATCGTCTTCGCTTTCACCTATTTAGCAAAAAAAAATGTATCCCGCATTAAAACCGCTTAAACACGAAAAAGGACTTAAATAAAAGATTAAAATGCCATTTTCGTTCCTAAGGTTTAGCCAGTTTTGCGACTTTCGTCCGAAGGTTTGTTTTTTCTCATCTGGATCCAAAAGGTTTGAAATCTTGTCATTTTCATCTGGCTCGGTAACTCCGTCCATTGTTCTCCGTTAAGTCAAGGGTATTTCCATCTTTTTTGTTTACTTAAAGAGCAATTCAGTCTTTTTCACTTTATGTAAAAGACCGAATACCCGTGAAAGAGACCAAAAGGACGGAAATACCCCTGACTTAATAAAGAAAAACGAATGGAGTTAACCAGCCGGATGAAAATGGCAAGATTTGGACGAAAAACAAACCTTTGGACGAAACTTGCAAAACTGGCTAAACCACAGGGGTGAAAATGGCATTTTGCTCTAAATAAAATAAAATAATATAATTAAAATGAAAAACAAAATCTACCTGTTCCATCCTTGGAATCCATTTATTCGATCTAAGATCGATAACATCACGAACCATAAACCGCATACGCGGAGCTAGCTGTTGGTTCGTTGCTAATTCCTTAAGTCTTTGAAAATAAAGATCATTAATTCTCTTCGATTTTGGACTTTCGTCAAGTTGTTTTCCGATCGTGATGAAAAATTGGCAGATCGCCTCAACATTTTCCTCTTCGGGGCAACCTTTATTGTCGGGTCCTAATAGTTCCTGTCAAAAGTCAAAATCACCACTTAATCATTAAAAAAAAAAAAAAAACAATAAATTATCTCAATAAACATGAATATCATTATTTAATATCTAAACAACCATATATCAAACCTGAACGATGTGATGAACGATTTTTTCTGGGACCATTTTCTGCTTCAAAAGCTCACCGATTAAACGGATATTTCCAAGAGTACGTAGCTTAATTAATCTTTCTTTATCTCTACGTTCAGATTCTTGTTCAGGGGCGGTCATCTGCCTTATTTCAGCCCTTAAGTTATCGGCACCTTCAAACGCCTCTTGACAGTTATTTAACAATACACGCTTAAAAGTAATATCCTTTCCGTCAGGTTCATCGGATGGGAACGGAGGAAGCTTCGTATTGAGATCCGAACATAGTTGAGCATACATCGGGCAAAACGTTGGCTCGAGAACCGCTTTGTCAAATATCAACGAGATAACACCCTGAATTAAAAAAAAAAAATAGCGATATTATTGATTTATTTTTGTTCCTTTCGTAATAATATATGATATATGTGACTAAAGTAGATACAAACCTTAAGAATATCAGCTGTCGTGATCCCTGAGTCAATGAGTTGACCCTTGAGAAGGTCAAACTTTTCCGGAGTCAACTTGTTCAGGATACTGAAAATCAAAAAGACTCATCCATAACTTTGCAACGAGATTACAAGTAATTAAGAACATAACTATTTTACGAATTTACCCTTTTACTGTCTTCAAGACACGATCTTTGTCGGAAAGAGTGCCTCTTCGAACAGACCATGGCACCTCAGCTTTGACAAGTGCAGGAGTGGGTCCCCCAATCTGTCAAAAATATTTAATAAAAAACACATTATCAACAAAGCTTTGATGTAAATTATTTATAAAAAAACTTTTTAGCATCGTTGGTGTCTATCAATCACAAACAGGGGTGTACACAGTTCAGCTCGGTTTTCAAAAACCGTTCGGTTTAGGTGTTTCCGGTTTTAGCACTGGTTCTGTTTGGTTTTTGGAACAAACTTACTTAAGATTTAAAAAATAGAAAGTAAAAACTAAAATTAAATACTATTTCTTAGGTGTTTCTCCAAAGTTTGTATTAAGACATTTTCCTTTATAGTACGTAGAAAATCATTTAATTTTTTATGTTATACTTTGTTATTTCTTGTAGGCAATGGATAAATTATTTCAAAGATAAACAAACATGTTAATATTCTTATTATTATAATACTTAACATTTAAGAATAAAAATTAATAATACCTAAATCAATAAATAAAGAAAAAAATTTAAAAATCATAAGTTAATTACTGTTTTCGTGTGGTTTGTCAAAAATCACTATTTCAGTCCATTAGTTTAAAAATTGCGATTTCAGTCCCTGTGGTTTCACTTTCGTAACCATTTCAGTCCACCTCGTAACCATTTCAGTCCCTGTACTTGCAGAATAAATGGATTGAAATGGTTACGAAAGTGAAACCACAGGGACTGAAATGGTTACGAAAGTGAAACAATAGGGACTGAAATCGCAATTTTTAAAGTAATGGACTGAAATAGTGATTTTTGACAAACCACAGGGACGAAAACAGTAATTAACTCAAAATCATATTTTAGGTTATTCGGTTAGTCTTTTTCGGTTTTCGTAAATTGCAAAACAGAAATCGAACCATAAATTTCGGTTCGGTTTTTTGTGTGGTTCCGTTTTTTTGTTCGGTTTCGGTTTGGTTTTCTGCTCACCCCTCATAAATCCATGTGCTGTAGTTAGGAAACAGTTTGTAAAATACAAAAAAAACTATTGAAGAACTTACCCCTTGGTTAGGGGAGGCTTGTGTTCTACCAAATTGTGAATTTGGTTGGTTGTCGAAACGGCCGAAATCGCGGTTTTCTCGACCAGAATCCCAAGACCGCTCATCCACCGACGGCGGAGCTCTTCCCCGCCAGTCTCGATTATCAGGCTCAGAGTAGCGTACTTGAGGCTGATTTGGCACCTGCAACTAAGTATACCATCATATATGAGAATAACGTATGAAAAAAAAATGTGAATCTAAGACAAAAATCGGGTACTTACGTTTCCTTCAGATTTGGTCCAGCTTTGGGACTCCCCGAAAAATTCAGTTTCAACTTCTTGTTTGACTTTTAGTATCACCTCAGGAATATCTACAACCTACCACATAAAAAGCATAAATTTAATGCGTATCAAAGATCACAAGAAAAAATATTTAAAAAGTTTCTAGCAAAAACATACAAATAAAATCTGCTTGAAAACCTTACTATTAATTATTAAAAGTGGAAGCATTTGACAAGAGTTCAATATGATTGAAAAATGTGCTAAGAAACTGCTTTTGTATCAAATGAATGAGAAACCGACGTTTTTTATTATTTGTTTTTGAGATACAATAAACAGCGTCAAATAACTAAGTTAAAACAATGTTTACACGGTTAGATGAAATAAGAAAGCTCAAATGCATAGGTTAGAGCATTACCTCCCTAAGTTGTAACAGTTGGTCTCGGGTGTAATGAATACGCTCACCAAACTCCCTGGAATCATTGCTCTAGAAAAAAAAAATTGAAAATGAAGATAAATGCATAAATTAATAATGACGCAATTAAGAGAAAAAAATAAAGTAAAAATATTTAGCAACAACAAACGTACTGTTAAAAAAATAACCATAATGACAAACTCTTAACAAAATATGCGTTCTTTTAACATTAACTTGCTAACTTACACTATATATGACTGGTATGTATAAAAAATATGCGAAACTCGGTACTAACAGAAGAACATGCTTACTATTTAATTATCCTGGAAGCTTGCATGCCGGATTACTACACTATGCACATACTTAAACAGAAAAAAACTGAGTCCTTTCAAAAAAAAAAAAAACATCTACATTCACCACCTCCATAACACGAAAAATACGCTAAATATCTCAAATTATGCTTTTTTACAAAAAAAAAAAAAAAAAAAAAAAAAAAAAAAACTCTACACCCATGATAGTAGCACATCAATAAAAATTACGGTACATAAGCATTACGTGCGGGTTATCCCATAGTATAAACAAAATGATTTGTAGCATATGTATATAAAGCTTACTAATTCTAAAGTAGCATACATAAACAAAATCAAAATCGTATAACATAATAACACCATCGAAATCAACCATGTAAGGATTACATTTAAAAACATCAAAAACTTTTTTATGAATTAAACAATAAACGAAATCAATATCGAAAAACAATATTACACCATCAAAATCAACCATGAAAGCAATACATTTAAACAACACCATAATAAACTTTTTGTAACTTAAACAATAAACAAAATAAGTATCGAAAAACAATATTACACCATTGAAATCAACCATAAAAGCAATATACTTAAACAACACCATAAACTTTTTGTAACTTAAACATTGCCATTAACAATTCCCAAATCCCCCTAACACCCAATGCAGTTCACTAACAGTCCACAAATATGAACACATAAAAACTTAAATCAGATCCCTTTTGCCACAAACACCACCACACAAACCAACAAAACAAATTCTTGAACCAACATAGCAACACAACATCTAAAGAAAACAAAACTTAAAAAAAAAAAAAAAAAAAAAAAAAAAAAAAAAAACTAATAATAGATTACAACAACACAGATAAAATTTTAATTCAACCAAACACAAACAGAAATAAACTTTACAAGAAACACAAAACACAGATCCAATTAGGGTTAACACTAAACACAGATTAACAACCTTAAAGGCGGCTAAAGAAGAACCACCACCGGAACCACTGTTGGGACGAAGATCAGATGAACCAAAAGCCAACGAATCAAAACGAGGGCCAGAAGTTCTTCCTCGGTTTCCGCCACCAGGTCTCAAACTCAACACTGTCTGATCAGCCTGCATACCTCAAATCTTTACACTTTTTTAACAAATCCAACAACACCCAGATGGTCGAATCGGTGAATCAAGAACGAAGATGAACCAGTAGAATCAAGATTCAAAAGAATCTTGAAAGATAGGGTTTTTGGGTAGGGATAGAATGGGGAAAGGGGATATTAAGAAGAGCTTTCTCTCTCTAGTAGGGTGAAGAGAGAGAGAGAGAGTTGGTGATGGGAGCTGCGCGTTTCGTGTTTATAGTTCTTTTATAGTTGAAAGTTTGAGTCGGTTTTTGAAGGTTTTTGGTTTCTGAGGGTTCTAAGTGTACTTGTTGTGTTCTAACAGTTTTAACTCTTTTTGTGTGAAGTACAAGGTTGTCCTTGTAGTTTTTAGAAATGGTAAAAGTGACCCTTGAGATGTGTGCTCCTTGTTCCTATTAGGGTTTTTGGTTTTTGTTACCTTGTTGATGAAGAGCCAAGGGAATATATGTATAAATGTTTTTATTGCAAGGGTAATCCGGTAATTTACTTTTTTATTGTATTTTTGTTTTTATTTATAAGGTAACAATGTATTACAAATGGTATTAGAGCGGGCTTATTCTCACTCAGCTAAGTCGTAGTAATTGGGCTTCGAGCTCTTTAGGCACTCTTTGGCGTGAACAACTCTTCCTAATGGCTTCTTATAGCCAAACCCACTCCTTTCTCCGTTTTCAGTTTCTTCTTTCTCGTAGCCTTCTATTGTGGCATTCATAAAGTCTTATACGTATTCCTTCTTGCAGATAAGGAGCATTTGAGCGGTAGGGAATGATATGTGCAATGGCCCCTGGTCGCCTGTGTGCCATGGACACCCACAATGGCAACATGCAACTTCAAATGTTGATGCTTCCTTTAGTATTCCCCTTTCATTCAAATTAGTAACATTAAAATATTGGATAATTATTTTATCATACTCAAGCTTGGTTTTAAAAAACAAGAAGCATACTGAAGTGGCGAGGTTTAAAACTGAGATACAAAGCGGAAAAGTAATGTATGTACGCAAAGCGCAAAGTGATTATATATTATTTTTTACACATCTCATAAGTTTTTAACATCACTTATCCAAAATTTAGCTATATTTATATATGTCTTAACATATCAATTACCTACAAGTACAACCTAAAAAGCATGTTGAACAACATCCTCCTACGTAAAAAAGGCCATGTACATGAAACGCGCGCCTCATGCCAAAAAAAAAAATTGGGCCTTACATATGCCCCGTGTAAAACACTCGCGTTATGTCACTTGAAGCATGACCTTTGCGTTTGAGGTCGCCTCACTCCTAGGCGCTCCGCATGCGTTTTTTTTAAACCAAGTGTTCAAGTAGTTTTTTTCCCTTATGTTAATTCTAGTTGCAAGTCTTTAAAAGGGCCTTGAATGTTTAATAATTGTTAGAAAATGAATTGTAAATTAAGTCCAAATCACTCCTAATTATCTATTAATTTGTATCCTGGTTTGGTACATAAATCACTTTTAGTTATCTATTAATTTGTATCCCGGTCTGGTACATAAGAGTTGTATTCACATTATACATCTACATTGATGTTGGAATGCATTTTATTCTTGTAGTTATGATATTTATGACACCAAATTGTGTATTCCTTTTATTATTGTGTATCGTATTAACTTCCATTAATACTAACATAAATTCATGTGATATGAAACTTTACATTCATGTGACATCTTGAAACATACATCATTGGTGGTACTAGTATGATATAAATACATTCTTATTTTTGAAGTCGAAGAGTAAAAGAACATATTAGGATGAAGGCCAAAGAGTAAAATAAGACGTATTACTATATTACTATGAAGGCCAAAAGTATAAATCAGGAGATGCTAGTCTTGATGGTGTGAAAGTACCCAAAACTGATTTCAGTGCGCGTAAATTAATTGTTCATCCGAAGCACAAAAAGCAAATGAAAACGCATCAAATTGAAAGCTTCAACTTTCTTCTTAGCAACTTGGCTACACAATACACATAAACCAGGTGGTTGCATTAAAGATGCATGTATTATGCCTTTCATTGGTCTATATGTTGGTTTATTAAAGATACAAATATTATGTCTTTCACGGGTAAGTATGTCGGGTTATTATACATATTGGCATTATATCTTTGACGAGTAATTATGTCGGGTTATTAAACGACACATGTATACATCTTTATGGGTAAATATATCGGGGTTTCAAAGATATATGTATTATGTCTTTCGTGGTAAGTATACCGAGTTTTCAAGGATTTATTTATTGACAAGTATGACTGGTTTTCAAGGATACGCTAATCTTATCTTTTCAAAAGACGAGTAAGTTGGATTATTATTGTTTGAGATTGCGAGTAGGGATGGCAATGGGTCGGGTTCGGGTCGGGTATTGGTAATCCCATACCCATACCCGGTTGTAAAATCGTGTCCCATACCCGACCCAATACCCGTCGGGTATTTATCGGGTAATTACCCGTCGGGTACCGGGTATACCCGTGGGTATCGGGTATACCCATTAATTTGTTAAAAGATATACATTGGGATTTCCAAATACATCGTTTACTATTATAATTATTATATAATTTTATTTATCCAATAACTATTATAAATTAAAAATATACATTACATACCTATAAGTTTTATCATAAATTAATAATAACTTTATAGTATTTATACACTTATATGTATACACTTCACAACATACAAAATATATATACTATTATCAAATACATATGCTAAAAGAAATTTTATTTTTTCACGTTATGAACATAATAAAATAAATCACTAATAGATAAGGGTTAATGGAAAATAAAAATATAAACTAAAAACTTCGGGTATATGATCGGGTATATAGTTCGGGTAAACGGGTATGAGGTTTCGGGTAATCGGGTCGGGTATCACCTAATCCCATACCCGACCCATACCCGCGAAAATTTTTAAAACTAATCCCATACCCGACCCAATACCCGTCGGGTATCGGGTATACCCGTCCCATTTGTGTCGGGTTTCGGATATACCCGTCGGGCTCGGGTATTTTTGCCACCCCTAATTGCGAGTAAAAGGTACCATAAAATAATATCACATAACACGATCGATGAAAAGGAGGGATGAGACTTGATCATAATGTGCTTTAAAAAAATAATTTGGATAATTTAGCATGCAATATGTCACATAACACGTAAGTTTCAAGTAGTTCACATAAGCGTAACAAGGATTCACATCGTATAATCACAAATAATGACAAAAGATTGTAAATTTAGCGTGTTCACAACGGATTATTATTGTTCGAGCTTGCGAGTAAAGTGCGATTTGTGCTTAATAGGTAGAATACTCTCACCGAGGAACGGTTAACGGTATTCACCATTCCAGTTACTACATGTCCCTATTCAATCGAAAATTCGAGACTTTGTCGAGATTGAAAATCGAGGAGTGAGACTAGTTATCAAGATGCGGGTTCACCCCTAATTTGATAGCATCGTACCCTACGTGTGGTTAGTACTTACCGACAAGATAATGAAATACATTATGATTCGTTGGTAGGTGTCCACTATAATGTGAAAAGGAAATTCTCCATCAAGGCATATATATCACTCCTAACTTGATGGTAACGAAATTGACACTTTTAAAGAAACCACATGAACGAAATCATAGATTACTCTTATTTAATTAAAAACATATCATTAATGTTTTTTTTATGTTTACTCTTATTATCCCCACTTATAATTTATTAACTTTCAAATGTGTATATTTTTTACTATTCAATATTATACACAATCTAATGCATATTTATATAGTATTAAAGAGAAAGGTCGGTGATGAGACCTTTCTCTTTTTACCACTCAATTATTGACTTTTTCATTTTAATAGTTTGTTAAAACGTCACTTTCAATATAGCATTTTTTATTATTAAAATGATATCATTCTAACACCAAAACCCTAATATCACAGCAGTTGTTTTTTTTATTCTTTTAAAATTTTTCCACTTTACATCCTTAATTTTTTGACATGAAACACTATTAACCCTTATTTTTAATTAAGTTGCAAACTACTGGGTCTTGGCTCAGTGGCCACCGACTCCCTGCATAAGCCGGCCCAACTATGTGGAGGTCGGGGGTTAGATTCTTCGTTCCCCTCGGCGCAGAGAATTCACCGCCAGGCAGCATTGTCGGGTTGCTAGCTTGGGAAGGGGGATCCCTTCCGCGGTAGAGGGTACCGTGCATCTACCTTTTTTTAAGTAAGTTGCACATTCACTTTTAACTTTCAGTAATTGACAACTTTGCCCTTCTTAACCTTTTCTGCTTAATACTTTCACACCTCATTTGGTTTAAATGACTTTTACGACTTTACACCGCAACGTGGACAAATTATTATACTTTTTTTATCTATGTTCTACTTATTTTGTGTACGTTCGTAAACTGTATTTGAAAGCAAGTTGGGTCAAATATACTACGTTTTCATTCGATGGCGATGTAATTTTTTTAAGTAATGAGTCTGGTCAAATATACAGTATAAATACGAGTTACTTTAACTTTTCAACGCCGCCGCAACGCGCGACGGGTCAAAATTCTAGTGTTGCAATGATTTATGCAACTTTCATTATTATTAAATATTTTATTCACACTATATAATTTATTCAAAATAGTTTTCGTCACATTTTGTATTGTTTTTCTCTTTATTAAACTTTCGTATAGGTTATTTACTTTAAACTCCTATACGTTATCTTTTATAAATGTATCATAACGCATTTTTCATTTTTAACTCCAATTCTTTTTCACTTTCAACTTTGATCTTATATACTTTCATATTTACAAATTTTTCGTTTTACATTTCCGTCTAAAATTTGCGAGTTAAAATGTTACAACGTGTGTGTGTTTGGAAAAATTTATTTTTTTCTCAAACGTTCTTGTCGCAATGCGCAAGTACTAGACCGACTTAGTTATTTTTTATATGTTTTACGTTTCGGTCTAATTTTCGCTCGTTAACACACCGCAAACAGGCGTGCGTGGTTTAACGTTTTTACGTCTACTTTTCGTTCGGTTAATGATCCCGTTGCAACGCGCGGGGTCCTAAACACTAGTTGAATTAAAAAACATATCATTAATGTTTCATGTTTACTCTTATTTAATTAAAAACATATCATTAATGGTTTTTCATTAATTATTATATTATATTATATTATATTATATTATATCATACAATAAATCATGAATAGTAAAATATGTAACAAACTTAAAAAAGTTAATACATGTCATCAACACGTTTATATCTTTGAAGAACTATTGTCACCTCCTTGATAGGGGTGCTCTAGCTGAGTTGAACCGGCTTTAGATTAGGCTTAAACTTGAAACTAAACAAGTCGTTTCGACTTGACTAATTTACTTTTAACGATATATATCTGAGCTCAAACTCAACTCATTAAAAGCTTAAACCAACTTGTTTATTATTATTTTTTGAAATTTGAAACTTTAATAACATATAATATTTTTACATGCATGTAGAATTTATAAATAGATTTCATACAAGCCAAACGAGTTAGGCAACATACTTAAATTGATGTAAAACTTGGATTAAAAAAAAATCTAAGACCGGATTACCATGTGGGTTATAACTTATAAAAATTAAAATTAAACTTTATTTAAACGAGTCAAAGAAGCTTGTTTACATGTTTTTTTAGAATGGCGACTATTTCATATATTAAAAATAGAACAAGGAGCCAGCGGAATACTGGGAGTCCCAAAGAAACAAACCATTAAACAATAAAATCACGAACATTAAAGTCCCTCCATCTCTCCCGAACTACATCTTTGAATGACGCTCTATGTTTAAGCCATAAAAATGATTCCTCATTTATCCCGTCTACCACTTTTAAAATCGAAAACAGAGTCTCGTTAAAGATACAATCGTTTCGTGTCTTCCATATCTTCCAAATAGCCGCGTAAAGGATAGTTTCAACCACTTTTTTCCACATTGTAGAACCTTTAGGCTCATCCACCTTTCTAACTACATCACATAACGACCTCGCTTCGAGTACAACCAGGAGTTTTACCCAGACATAACACATTATAGAACACGTGATTTACCTCCCTTATGTTGGCTGCAGACCGGTCGGTATAGATACACAACCCCCCCCCCCCCCCCAACAAACCACCCCCACACAACAAACCCAAACCAACCATCATATAATCAAACACTAAACCCCTCCTTATCCCCTCCATTTGTTCCCAATCCCAACCATGTTCTCTGCTTCCACTAAGCTACTCAATCTCTCTTTCACTAAAACCCCTAATCCCCAATTCCCATTTTCACCCAAAATTCAACATAATAAACCTTTAATTCGATGCGCTAGAACAAGGTCCAAAAGAACAGGAAAGTCCAGATACCCATCTGAGAAAAGGAAGCTCAAATCAATCCAACAAACACAAACCCAATTCGACAAATTTAAAGGGTTTTGGAGGCTTTTTAAACTTGGTGTTTCTGTTGATAGAGACCCTGGTAAAGATTTTCTTCATGTTTCTGATGCTTTGCTTGAAGAAGTTGCTAAAGTTCTTGAATTTCCGGTAATTGTTCAGTTATTATACTTAATTTGAACAGTTTTTTTGTTTAAATAAACAAAAATGTCCAAAAGATTCACACTTTATGTATTACCAGCTTTACTCCATAAGTTTGCTCATCTTTTTTGCAAGAAAGTGTGTGTGTGTGTGTTTTCAGTTTTTTTTTTCTTTTTTTTTTTTTCAAATAATAAAAAAAAATTTTGAATTTTTTTTTCTATATTTTCAGTTTTAGTTTATTAACTCTGCTTTATCTATAATTTTGCAAGAATAGTGTGTATGTATTGTTGTTGTTGTTGTTATTATTAGGAAAATTGGTTTTTAATAAACCAACCTTTGTCCCGTTGGTAAATAATAATCTTACCTACGTAATTGGCATACAATAATCCTACCTATCAACATGTTGGTACTCAATGAACTTTCGTTAATTTTTTTTAACTGAAGTTAGTTTTTAAGTTTTATTTATTACACAAACAGTCCCTGTAGTTGTAATTTACTAGTTTTAACTATTTTATAAAATTTAATTACATGGCCCTTGACGTTTTTTGTTTTACAAAATAGTTAAAACTAGTAAATTATAACTGCAGTGACTGTTTGTGTAATAAATAAAACTTAAAAACTAACTTCAGTTAAAAAAAAATTAACGGAAGTTCATTAAGAACCAACATGTTGATAGGTAGGATTATTGTATACCAATTACGTAGGTAGGATTATTATTTACCAACGGGACAAAGGTTGGTTTATTAAAAACCAATTTTCCTTATTATTATTATTATTATTATTATTATTATTATTTATTTATTCATTATTTTTTTTTAATTTCAGTTAATCTAATTTGATTTGATGGTAATAATCTGTTATATGTTTTTATGCAGGTTGCTTCAATGTTACCTGCAGAAGCTTTTACAGTTCTAAGGAAGTCATTTGATGCTAGAAAGGTTTGTCATTTCTTCAATTCAAAACAGAATCTTGAAATGTGATAAAATGGTCAAAACCTGGTTTTTTCAGAGTCAAAAGGAACCAAAATTTGTGTACACAGT
This sequence comes from Helianthus annuus, assembly GCF_002127325.2. NCBI lineage: Eukaryota > Viridiplantae > Streptophyta > Magnoliopsida > Asterales > Asteraceae > Helianthus > Helianthus annuus. Next base: position 172,018,171 of record NC_035442.2, on the reverse strand, counting down.
GGAGATGGATGTCGATAAGCTCCTGAACATGGAACCGAGAACGTGGGACTTCATATCACGTTTGGAACCGAAAATCGGGTTCATAGAGCATACTCCTCATGAAAGAGTTGTTGGTGATTTGGTCAACATAATACACGATAACAAGAAAATTAACCACGATGAAGTACCGGGAGAAAACGGTCATTGTAGTTCGTCAAGTTCTTATAAACTTCCCCTTACTAAAAAGCCGAAAGTTGCAGTTGTGGGCAGCGGTCCAGCGGGTTTGTTTGCGTCTCTTGTACTTGCAGAGTTTGGCGTTGATGTTACGTTGATAGAAAGAGGGCAACCCGTAGAGAAACGTGGACGTGATATTGGTGCTTTGGTGGTCAGAAAGATGCTGCAAGCGGAAAGCAACTTTTGTTTTGGCGAGGTTACAATTCTTTAATCGTTATCGTTACCGCATCATTCTTGTTGCGCAGCGTATTATTGTAAAAATGAGAAAACTATTACTGGACTCTTTATCTTTCTTATTTATCGAAGACTTATGGTTAACAGGGTGGTGCAGGTACTTGGAGTGATGGAAAGTTGGTAACTAGAATCGGGAGGAACAGCGGAAGCGTTTTGTCGGTTAGTGTACTTTCTCCATTGTAGCAAAAAATGTATTTTTAGTAAGTGTTAGTTTTTTCCTATGCGGGCGGGTTGTGTAACTGGTCAAAAAGGGTAATTTTTATCACATGTCGGAACGTGCCAGGTAGGGTTGTGTTGTGTACCTGTATGAAATAAAAATAAGGGTAAATTGCATTTTACGTCTTTTAACTTTCAGCAAAATTTCAGGCGTTGTCCTTTAACTAACGAAATTACAGCGGATGTCGTTTGTGTTTTAATTTCTTTATAGCAGATGTCCTTTATGATTTAATTTCTTTACAACGGATGTCCTTTATTTTTGTAATCGTTTTTAGGGAGAAAGGGCACCGCCTCTAAAGAAATTAGAACATAAAGGACATACACTGTAATTTCGTCAGTTAAAGGACAGTGCAGCGCCTGAAATTTTGCTGAACCTTAAAGGACGTAAAATGAAATTTACCCTAAAAATAATTAGTGATTTGCGTATGCTTATAGGCGACTTTCAACCCGTTTAACCCAATTCGACGCGTGCGTAAGTCAAGGAATCGAGATTGCCACCATTAGTTTTGCTCAACAACAGTTCTTGAAGATTCAACTTTATTTTCAAATAATTATCACCATTTTATCGTTTCTTTATTCTTCTTACAACTATTATCCTTACTAAGATTATCGAAAACTCAGGTTATGAAAACCTTAGTTCGGTTCGGAGCTCCAGAAAGCATCTTAATTGACGGGAAACCCCATTTAGGAACCGATAGACTAGTACCACTTCTTCGCAATTTTCGACAACATCTACAAGATTTGGGGGTGAGTTACGACGTAACGACGTTACATACTTACATATCCAAATTTTGATCCAAAGTGAAGGAACCGTACATATTCGTGTGTTTTAATTAACAAGATTATCATTTTTCTGTTTTTTGAAGGTTAACATTCGGTTTGGAACACGGGTCGATGATCTGATTGTAGAAAACGGTCATGTTGTTGGTGTTAATGTATCTGATTCAAGTGGAAGCTCACAGTTTAGTAGCGAGAAACTCGGATTTGATGCAGTTGTTCTTGCAGTTGGGCATTCTGCACGCGATGTATATCAAATGCTTCTTTCTCATAATATGGAGTTAGTTCCGAAAGATTTTGCTGTAAGTTCTGGTTAATTTCCGTCACATTTTTTTCCATGTATTATCTGCTTTTTTTTTTTTTCTAATTTTCTGAACGCGGGTGATGAACAGGTTGGCTTACGCGTCGAGCATCCACAAGAATTGATAAACATTATTCAGGTTTTAAAAGATTTTTGTGTTGACAATGTTTTATTTTTATTTATTTATTTATTTATTTATTTATTTTTTCACTATTCTGCAAGTATCTAAACAACCGTTCAGTAAATAAAGAGAGTAATATGTCATTTTTCGTCCCTGAGGTTTGGCCAGTTTTGCGACTATCGTCCAAAGGTTTCTTTTTCCGCATCTGGATCCAAAAGGTTTGAATCTTGCCATTTTCATCCGACTCGTTAATTCCATCCATTTTTCTCCGTTAAGTCAGGGGTATTTCCATCTTTTTTGTTAACTTAAAGGGCAATTCGGTTTTTTTCCTAGGGGTATTCGGTCTTTTTACATAGGAAAAATTACAAGTTTTGTCCTTTATCTTAGTACCATTTATCAGGCGGTGTCCTTTTTAACGAATTTTGACAAATTTTGCCCTTTACAAGGAATTTTGTTGCACGTTTTGTCCTTTAGGCTTAACCCAGTTAGATTTTCTTGTTAAATCTTGTCACCCAAGGGTATTTTAGTCTTTTTACCCATTTATTTCAAGAGTCAACCCTAAAATATTTTGTTTTATTCATTTAAATAATATTAAATAAATGGGTAAAAAGACTAAAATACCCTTGGGTGACAAGATTTAACAAGAAAATCTAACTGGGTTAAGCCTAAAGGACAAAACGTGCAACAAAATTCCTTGTAAAGGGCAAAATTTGTCAAAATTCGTTAAAAAGGACACCGCCTGATAAATGGTACTAAGATAAAGGACAAAACTTGTAATTTTTCCTTTTACATAAAGTCAAAAGGACCGAATTGCCCTTTAAGTTAACAAAAAAGACGGAAATACCCCTGACTTAACGAAGAAAAATGGATGGAGTTAACGAGCCGGATGAAAATGGCAAGATTTCAAATCTTTTGGATCCAGATGCAGAAAAACAAACCTTTGGACGAAAGTCGCAAAACTGACCAAACAGGGGCGAAAATGGCATTTTACGCAAATAAACAAAAAAAAAAAAAACGTTTTGTTCACTTAAATCAATAGCATCAACTTATTAATTAGAAATAACAATGATAATGGGCGTACCGGTACTTGCATAGTTGCAATATATACGAGACAAGTGGAGGGAAATTGGTGTTTGAAGCAGCGATGTTGACAATTATTGTTAATTAATTTTATTATTCAAACATGCAGTATTCTAAATTGGCGAATGAGGTTCGAAATGGGCGAGGGAAAGTACCGGTTGCAGATTACAAGGTTGTTGAATATGTTAAAGGGGACGACAATAATGTACCATTTACGTCACATAGGAGTTGTTATTCTTTCTGCATGTGTCCCGGTGGGCAGGTAATCGAATACATTTTATCGTTGTTTCGACCCATATAATGATTAAAATAAGAATAATAAATTCAAAGGAAACGGGTCAAATGTCGGTTCCTGTGTATATCTAATGCATAAAACCTCCTATCTTATTCAAAACGATTAGCTTATTATTATCTATATAACATTTACGAACTTTCATGAACAGTGGTTTTTTTATTTTTTTATTTTTTCACTTTTTCCTTCTTCTCTCTTTATTTTTTTATTTTTTATAGCTTTACCTCATACCTTTTAGTTTTGTTCCTCCCAGCTAAATTACGATTTTGCCCTCAATTTAAATTTACATTTTTGTCATCGTTTTTGTTTGCTTTCCCGGTAAAATTATGATTTTGCCTCCAGTGTATAACTACAGACACAAGATGGGGGAATAGTGCCAGGAAGAAGCTGTCTGACACTCCCCCATTGGCCCAACCAATTTACGGTTTTATCCCGCTTTAAAATTACTATTTTGCCATCAGTTCAAAATTACGTTTTTACCCACAGTTGAAAAAAATTATGCCTTTGCCCGCAACTAAAACCATTTTGCCCTCGATTCAAAATTACGATTTTGACCTGTTTAAATTTGCAGTTTTGCCGTAGTTTTGTTTTTCCCCATCCAGCCAAATTACAATTTTGGCCTCAATCTAAATTTACATTTTTGCTATCGTTTTCCTTTCCTTTCCCAGTAAAATTACGATTTTGCCCCCAGTGTAAAATTACAGTCATGCCACCGTTTTAGTTTTTTTTTTTGACAAAACTATAGTAGTGATTTGTTTTAATCGTTTGACTCAGTGTAATTTTTATTTATGTCAGGCGGCTGCTTGGCACACGCTCATTTATCCTGAAAAATTATAATTTTGCCCCAGTTTAAAATTATTGTTTTCTGTCGTTTTTGTTTTTCTTAAGCAAAAGTATTATAGTGTTTTAATTTAATTGGTTGACTCAATGTAATTTTTTTGAGATCGTGTTATGAGTAGTATGTACAAGTAATCGAAACACATACGTACATGTTATGAGAGAGAAATATTCGGCTTAGTGCCCCGCAACACGGGCGGGGCAAAATCTAGTTATTGATATAATATAACATAATTTTTGGTGTTGGGCATGCTGGAAATGTCACAATGAACATAACTAGACGCGCTAGAAATATAAACTTTTTTTTGGCAGGTTGTTGTGACGAGCATAAACCCATCAGAACTTTGTATAAACGGCATGTCATTTTCTCGAAGATCATCAAAATGGGCTAACGCTGCACTTGCGGTCACTGTTTCACGAAAGGATTTCAATGCGCTTAATTTTCATGGACCTCTTGCAGGTGTTGAGTTTCAGGTAGTTCTTTTAAAAGATCAGTTATAAGTTATAACAAACCATCACTAGTGCTCTAGTGGTGGCCACGGGTATTTAAGTTCCACCTATGGTGGGCCCGGGTGAGTTTTCCCCTCCAGGTCTCAAGTTCGAGTCTGGGTGATAGGGGTTTCTCATTGAGGGGTTTAAATTGGGGATCTACTGTGCGAGGGGGCTCTCTATCGCGGACCCGATTAAGACAACGTATGCTAGACCTCCCGACATTCGCGAATAATTCACACCTTAAAAAAAGTTATAAGTTATAACACATCCATTACTTGTTATCTTGTTTTCCGTTCTCAAAAAACCGTAGGTTTTTTATGTGGTTTAAAAATTTTCGACTTTTTCAAGAGGGAATTCGAACAACGAGCAGCTACTATGGGAGGTGGAAATTTCGTTGTGCCTGTGCAAACCGTCAAAGATTTCATGCATAATAAACTGTCTGGTAAAATCTTGATTCGTTTCACATTCCTAACTACTAGATGTTGCAATTTCGACCCGTTTACTTATTAATGGGCCACCTCATCAAGACTTAACCACCAATCAATGATTGTACTCACAAATCATTTTTGTGTTAGCAACTACTATACCATCATCAAGCTATCGATTAGGAGTGAAGGCGGCAAATCTCCATGAGTTATTTCCCGTTCATATAACAGAGGCGTTGCAGCATTCAATCTCAACGTTTGACCAAGAGGTTTTTCTTTGACTTTGCGTATATTTTCATTAACATCTTAATTGTCGACAGCGTTCTTATTCACAAGTTTGCATTTCATGTACTCAGTTACCAGGATTTATCTCCGATAACGCCCTTCTGCATGGAGTCGAGGTAAAACTGAACGTCTTTTAGCTTTGGGTACCGTTATAGCAGGCTCTAGACGCTTGCAGTTTAAACTGACTGTATACTTTATACCGTTGTGATCTTTTCTCCAGACAAGAACTAGTTCTCCGGTCCAGATTCCAAGAAATCCCGACACATATGAGAGCACGTCATTAGGGGGTTTGTATCCAGTGGGTGAAGGTGCAGGGTATGCGGGTGGGATCGTAAGTGCGGCTGTTGATGGCATGTATGCTGGTTTTGCTTTGGCAAAAAGACTTGATCTTTACGAAGATGACGTCGAATCCATTTTTGGAAGGACTCAAATTTCTGGAGTTGTAAAATACTAAATATAGATTAGCATTTTTTTGATACAACCCGCAAATCGTTGATCTCGAAAACATATTTTTATGTAATATGAGGTAGTTGTAGCCATTGTCTTCAAAGGAACTACGAGATGCATAGTTAATAGTACAATCCTTCAAAACTAAGAATCAATATATGATATAGCTACTATGAAAAATTAGTTACATCCTTTAACGCCCCTACCCCTCCCTCCATGGCGGTGTTTAACGCCCCTATGTGAGGATGTGAACTAGGGGAGGAGCTTAGTTAAGGCCAGGGGACCCCCCCCCCCCCCCCCCCCTCTATTTAAAAGTGCAAGATCAGTCACTGCACAATGTGTACTCAGGTGCAACACCCGACCTTATAAGGTTAGTGGTGAAGTGCATCAAATATCTATGCACACCCTTTAGCAAAAGTTTACACTCCTCATGTTCTAGCAAATCCCATGCTACAAATTTCAGTCCTTACAAGACTTGGCCATTTTCAAGAATGTAAAGTTAATTAAGCGCATCCAAAGTTCATTTATAAGTCCCCAAGGGGATAGTGTGTTTCACAACCAAAAGGCCGGGAGTTCAAAATTCTATGTAGTGTAGATTAGGCTATATGAATTTATTCTAGAAAATCTTGGTTTTGGTGTTGAAAAAAGTATCCAAACCTCATTTATTTAATACACATATAAAAAACACATTGATACCACCAAAATCATACACATTCTCATATAGTCCAATTGGTGTTCTAAATTTAATGATGAAGCTAATGACATGTGACTTCACAATGGTGTTATGATCACTAGAATTACTCTCAACGCCCACCTTTGCTTAATCATAATCAAGATCATTAAGTAATAAGTACCATAATCCTCATCTTCTTTATTAATATCACTATTAACATTTCCATCTCTTTTACCACATCCATTATTTTGAATCTTATTACTTACTTTAGCCCCCTCATCATCAACATTACCCTAAGGATGAAACTCAAATATATCTCATGATGTAGTTCCACGTATTCAGTTTTGATCTTCCCTCTCCATCTTCAACTAATCTTAGCTTTTTTTTTTTTTTTTTTTTTTTTTTTTTTTTTTCATATCGAAGAGAAATTGGGAACATTTAATCGTTAAGAATTGTCCCAGGAAATCCTTGTGGTAAGTGTTACATACCAAACGAGAGAATTCAATCCAAAAGATAAAACTCAACCCAAGAGAGAATTCAATCCAAAAGACTAGTCTGGTGGGTGAGAAAACCTATTTGGTATATAAACCCCACATTGGTTGCCTTGACAAGTCTCATACCTTGCAATGGTTTCGGTCCATAACAATCGACCCTTTCTAAGGGCCAACGTCCTCGTTGGTCATGGCCACGTTGGTCACGACTGGCTCTCTACAGGCCACCACTCCGAGTTTGACTCTGATACCAATGTTACATATCAAAAGAGAGAACTCAACCCAAAATACTAATCCGGTGGGTGAGAGAGACCATTTGATATATAAACCCCACATTGATTGCCTATATAATCGATGTGGGACAAGTCCCATACCTTATAATGGTTTCGGTCCATAATAGTAAGTGGTGTACAACAAAACTAAAAATTTAGGAGTTCAAATCTTTACAGAGTTTAGGTTTGATTTAATTTATTCTAAAAAAATCTAAGAATTGTTCCAAAAAAATTGATTGGAATTCGGGTTGTTAATATTTCTGTCAAAAATAAACTAGTTTATTTATAATTATCAAGTTTTATCGGGTTGTTAATATTTTTGTCAAAAATAAACTAGTTTATTTTTAATTATCAAGTTTTAGATTTTCTTTTATTTTCTTGACTGTTATTTTTTTTTTCGCAGAAAGCTTCGTAAATTGCTTTATTTGACACTAGGTTAGTTTTCCGTGTGTTACACGGGTTGAACAATTTAAACTATATAGTATAGATATTTTCTGTAAATGCAAAATAAAGACAGAGACATTTACATACCATATTGACATAAATAAGTTAATATAAATGTAACCCATCAACTCGTACATATTAATTAATATCGTAGAGTTCGATAAGACGACTCTAATGTCGGTTGAATGAGGTCAATCAGAGTCTATTTTATACCCTTTGTACGGCTTCTTATTTTTTGAATCTTTGTTGACATAAATGAGCTAATATAAATGTAACCTATCAACTCGTACATATTAATTAATGTCGTAGAGTTCGATAAGACGGCTCTAATGTCGGTTGAATGAGGTCAATCAGAGTCTATTTGATACCCTTTGTACGACTTCTTATTTTTTGAATCTTTGTATTTGATTCTAAACCTATTATTAATATTATTGATAATAATTTTAGTTATATATATATATATCAATAATATATTTAGTCTAACATATTAATATTATTATGAATTTTGAAAGTTGTTTAGCTAGGATTTAAGATTCTATTGAAGTCTTAGTTTAACAATAGGTTATTGAATTAATAATAAGAATTTGTATTAGATTAAATTAAATATTATTATTATTTGTATTAGATTAGATTAAATATTATTATTATTATTATTAGTATTATTAATAATTTTAATCAAATAAATGAGAGAATGAAAAGTGTTCTAAAACAGATTTCTTTTATTATATAGTATAGAATAGATATAGATTATATAGTAACTAGGTTAGAACCCCGTGTATTACACGGGTTGAATAAATGTAATTTTGTATACTAAATTAAAACAATTATTCTTTAAAAATGTCGTTTATTACACGGGTTGAACAAATGTAATTTTATATATTAAATAATAAAAAAATTATATCTCTAAGAACCTCATGTATTGTACTGAATAAAAGTAATTTTATATACCAAATAATAAAAACCCGTGTATTGTACGGGTTGAATAAATGTAGTTATATGTACTAAATAATAAAAAAAGTTATATATTTAAAAACATTGTGTATTACACGGGTTAAATAAATGTAATTTTGTAACCTTGTATATTACACGGGTTGGATAAATGTAATTTTATAAACTAAATAATAAAAAAATTATATGTTTATAAACCCCGTGTATTATACGGGTTGAATAAATCTAATTATATATACTAAATCATCATCATCATCATCATCATATTCAGTAAATCCCACAAATAGCAAAACTAAGGTAGGGTCTGAGGAGAGTAAGATGTAGAGGCTGCTTTCAGTAAGACCCCCGACTCGATAGTAGTTTTGCATCAAGCTTTGGACATAAGGCACATAACACTTAGCAATCGGGACAAACACCGATTAGTGCATGTTCCCTTTTATCTTTCTGCTATCAACGGCACCACATGATGATGATGCAAGATTATCCGTCCGCCGCTTTTTACGTTATGTTCACAAATTTAGTGAAATAACGTGAAAATTAGTGCAATTTCACTTTTGCCTCCCGAGCGTCCACACGTATATACATTATTAAAAGTTAGATTAGATTATATATGAAATTAAGTGTATAACAAAAAGTCTTTATAAATTTCACGTAGAATTAATTGGAATCTTTTATTAAAAGTAGGTTAGATTATATATGGGCTTATACATGTGAGTAACTGCGATTATTGAATGGTTGAATTTTGAGGGTTTTGAAATGTGAATTTGATTATGATAGATTATATTTTAGTTAGTTTTAAAACTTCTAGAATGATTGAATCAAATAAAAGGATTATGATTTCCTAGAAACAAAAATAACTGAGTTTTTTTTTTTCTGATCATTTTGAACATGAGCAAATAGAACGATAGCATCTTAACAAAAAAAAAATAACTAATTACAAATGTGAAACCCAATAATTTTACTTCTGTCTCATTTGAATGGAAAAGATAAGTACAAACTAAATTTAAAAAAAATGCAATATGAAAATAAGAGATAGAATAATCGATATTTTTTTATAAAGTATGAGATAAGGGTAAACTAAATAAAAAAGTGTCAATTTGGTAAATAATAATATTAAGTATGAAAATGTAGGAAATTACAAATGTAGACATCTTCGATAAATAACACGTGTCCAAAATCAGATTTCTTTTATTATATAGTATAGATAGATTAAGAGTGAAAGAAGAAAAAGGATAATTAAAAAAAATCTTAATAGTTATTATTCCATATATTAATAAGCAACATATATGTGCTATCATGACTTGTAACTTGTGCTTAGGGAGTGTTTCAAAAAAAAACTTAATTTTTCACTTCTAATCCAAACATTTCATATTTTACATTTTAACCCCTTTTTATTTTTTACTTTTAACCCAAAGTTTTCCATCTTTTATAATTTAACACAACACTTTATTATTTACAACTTTCGTACCCCATACTTTTTATTCCATATATTAATAAGCAACATATATGTGCTATCATGACTTGTAACTTGTGCTTAGGGAGTGTTTCAAAAAAAACTTAATTTTTCACTTCTAACCCAAACATTTCATATTTTACATTTTAACCCCTTTTCATTTTTTACTTTTAACCCAAAGTTTTCCATCTTTTATGATTTAACACAACATTTTATTATCTACAACTTTCCTACCCCATACTTTTTATCCTTCGCAAGTTTTTCGTTTTACGTTTCGTTCTAAATTTTGCTAACATGTCGTAGCGTGCATGTGAGATTCAACGTTTTTGCTCTATTTTTTCATATTTGACAGACCCGTTGCAACGCGTCCATTTTTCCCCTTTTGAAAAGTTCACCGCAACGGGCGGGTCGTAGATCAACTAAGTTATTATTTTCTACGTTTTACGTTTCTGGTTAATTTCTTCGTATTAAGACACTGTAACGGGTGTGAGTGGTTCAACGATTTTAGTCTGCTTTTCGTTCAATGTAATTTTTACCATTTTATCTATTTTATTTTTACGATGTTGAGAGTCGATGTGGTTGTGGCATTGGTGCTACTTGGCACGATTTTACGAACGTTTTTAACCTATTAATTTTTTTAATAATTTTTTGTTTCGGTTTACCCCTATACTTGCTTTACTTAAAAACTATTTTTACGTGCATATTTTATGTATGGGTATGCGTAAATATGATTTCTTCTACATTCCGACGTAAACTTTTTTATAGACGGCTCAGGTCAAATATAATACGTTTTCGTTTAAACAAACCATTTTTATGTGCATATTTCTATGTACGTTTTCGTATAAATTCAAGTTCTACGTTTCGACGTAAACTTTTTTGAGAAATGATTCAGGTCAAATATAATATGTTTTCGTGTTTATTTTATGTACATTTCGTAAAGTTTGTTTCGAACCGAGTGGAGTCAAATTATGGTTTCTTTTTCTCGCCTTTTTTTGAATGTTCTAATTAATCCCTTTCGATTACATGTGCATACTTTCCTTCATACCCGTTACGTTTTCTTTGTATAAGTTGGGTCACATATAATACATTATGATTGTTCGATATGAATTCCATTTACTTTACGTTTGATCCAATCACAATGCTTATACAGGTTACACTGATTTCAACTGGATACGTCGAAATGTGTTTTTTCATATGGTTTATGCATATAACGTTTGGACTAATCCATTCAATGTTTACGATGTACCCGTGCCGCAACACGGGCGGGTCTTAACCCTAGTTCAATAAAAAAAGCATAAAGTTGTTAGGCTTAATTAACTCACAATGTCAAATGATTAATCAGTTTTCCATATACATGTACTAAACTAATTTCCTTGATCTATAGCTATTACAATTACATATGTCCTTAGATCCTAAAATTTGACGAAATTTATTTAAGTTACAGTAAAAAAAATGTAATCTAATAATCGATATTTTTTTCATAAAATATGAGATAAGGATAAACTAAATAAAAAAGTGTCAATTTGGTAAATAATAATATTAAGTATGAAAATGTAGGAAATTACAAGTGTAGACATCTTCAATGAATGACACGTGTCCAAAACTAGGTTTCTTTTATTATATAGTATAGATAGATAGATATAGATATAGATGTTGTAGTGATGTATTTTATCGTATTTGAGATGCTAATTCTTAATAAAAAATTAGAAAAAAGTAAAAACTAGATAAAAAATCATTTCGATTAGATCCATCCCGACCCACATTTAATATTTAACATTATATTTTTTTAAACCTCTTACCTAACACTTGTGATATAAAATACTCAATTTATAGTCCTTGCCATGTACTTTTCATGATGAAGCTAGGAAACCCTAGCATAAAAATATTTTTTTTCTTATTTCTTTGTTTTTTTTAGAACGGTGACTTTCTTTGAGTGACTTGATGTCATACCGCACACCGCCTAATCAGCGGCCCTAGCTGACCCAGATATACGTTGTCTTGATTGGGGCCGTGCTGGGTTGATCAGACTTGGTTAAGACGTTCCTCCAGAAACCATACTGTCTCTACACGAATTGCCTCGCTGAAGTAACAACCGGATGAAAACCAGGGTGTGGCTCAGGATCGAACCCCTCTTGATAGGTTTGTCACCATCACTTGCCAACCACTGAGCTATAAGCCTTTCTTTCTAATGGTCTATGTATCACTTTTGTAATTTGAGTAATAATGTTAATTCCGTCGATTAATACCTTAGTGGTGTGATGAATGTCTAAGCCTCATTGACGTGTGTGTGGGTGAAAGTAATTATTCTAAACATCATGATAAAGATATGGTAGAAGTAATTATTGTAAATTAAGAATGCAAAAGCTGTTGGGATGACTTTAATCGCTTTTTAAATACATAATCGGACTCATCTTCTGATCATATATAAAGTGTTATATGGAATGATGAATTGATATAATAATATGTTTAGTATTTTCATATTCATAACCCTTGGACCTATCTTCATAACTAAGTAATGGTTAACTTCTTCTTCTCTCTTCCCTCTTCTTCTTCTCTCTTGCCTCCTATGAGTGTGAGGAGTAGGATCAATACAAATCAAATTTTATATACAAACTGTAAGAACCATTTAAAAAATGTGACATCCAATTAGTTATAAAGAAATAGTAAAATAATAATCTAAATAATATCAATATATTGAATTCCCTATAATTATGCTAACAAACAATTAATTCTTTATTTGATCTTCCTTTTGTTTTCAATGTGCTGATATAATTCTTCATATAGAAAGTACTAATATCATTCACATATGTGCTAAAATCAATTATTTTGATTAATTTTCATGTGTTAATATAATTTAAAAGTGCTACTTTTATGTATGTATTGTTTTAGTATGTGCTAATTTTTTTTAAGTGTTAGGATATGTTCTCACGGTTTGTAGAATAAATATGGTTTGTACCGTAACCAACCCCATGAGTGTGATATTATCAACCAAATTGTGGTTATAACTTATAAATAACTTACTAATTTACATCAACTAGTATTAAGCCCTCCGTGTTGCGGCAGGGGTGGTGTAAAACGGTGCCAAATAACACTAATGTCACACCATCGCCAGCGATCGCTAACACTGAAGTTGCGGTATGTTAATACGAAGAAGTTAAGTCGAAACGTAAACATAGAAAAGAGTAACTAAGTCGATTCAGGACCATGCGTTGTGACAAACCTATCAAATGAAAAAAATAGATGTGTTGTGTGACAAACCTATAATTAAAAGTATGAATATATAAAAAGTTAAAGTAAAAAAAAAAAAAGCATCACAACTTTTTTTTTGTGTGGATTTACATTATTGATAAAGTATGAAGCCTTAAATAAAAACTACATAAGAATTTTAAAATTTAAATTTGGTCTGGGTGGTAAATGGTAATTGAACACAATGGACCTAATTATGTGTACGGCTCCAGGCCAATAGCCGGTCGATTGTAAAACATTGTGTAGGGATGAACATTTGGTATCAGGTATCGGTACCGAACCGTATTAAATATATTAGATACTAATATCCATTTTTCCTATTTTTTGATACCGGTACGATACGAATTTACGGATAAGACATCGATACCAAACCAGTATATTCGGTATCAATACCGGTACCTACTTTTCATGTTTTTCGGTACTGATATTTTCGATACCACCATTCCCTAACATTGTGTACATATTTGGGTGACGTGTCATGAGGCAATAGGCATCACCCTAAAATGTGGTCTTAATGGACCAAAATTTCGTTAAAAAAGAAAACAAACCCAAAAAATACACGTCTCGACAAACATGGATCATCCTTATAAATAACCCAAGTTTTCAACTTCAGTCTATAAAATTTTCTTTCATTCATTTATGTTTTATTAATTTCTTTTAAACCTTTTAAAATGTTAAGTCGTTTCTTTTCCACCGAAAAGGCGAAAAGAGCATGAATATCTTATATCCCAATCCCACAAGTTTAAAATTATAATAAGCACGAAGCACGCTAGTAGGACCATCCTAAGTATATTTAACAATCGTAAACCTTTCTATTTCTATTTTTATAATTATAATTATCTTATTTTGGGTTTATTTGGATTGGGGATCGCTAAAATGAAAACCACCTCTATTTGTAAAAACCATGAGAACCACTTTATGGCCCTTAGATCAACTAGATGGATGAATGTGATTAAAAGTAGTTAATATTAATATTAAAAGCTTTTTGTCTTATTATGTCTTTAATATTATAATACAAAAGGTTATTTAAGTAAAATAACTCTATTTTGTCTTTTTATATATATTAATTTTAAATTACATTTTTTTCCTATTCATTAATTACTTTTTATTACTTTTATTTTTTAAACATAATTTCTTTATTAAAAACATTTTTAAATTCAGATTTTTTTTAAAAGATTTTTATACTTTTTACAATTTAAGATTTACGTTAAGCTTTTTACGTTTTTTTAACGCGCCGTTTTTTAACGCGCCGTTTTAACGCTGTTTTTTAACGCCGTTTTTTAACGCGCCGTTTTTAACGCCGTTTTTAACGCGCCGTTTTTTTAAGGCGTCGTTTTTCTCAATCGGCGTTTTCTTAACATGCCGTTTCTAACGCGCCGTTTTTTAACGCGCCGTTTTTGACGCGCCGTTTTTTAACGCCGTTTTTTAACGCGTCGTTCTCAATCGACGTTTTTAACGCGCCGTTTTTTAACGCCGTTTTTTAACGCGTCGTTCTCAATCGGCGTTTTTAACGCACCGATTTTTTAACGCGCCGTTTTTCAACGCCGTTTTTTAACGCGCCGTTTTTTAACGCCGTTTTTTACGCGCCGTTTTAACGCGCCGTTTTTCAAAGGCGTCGTTTTTCTCAATCGGCGTTTTTTTAACGCGCCGTTTTTTAACGCCGTTTTTTACGCGCCGTTTTATTAAGTCGTCGTTTTTCTTAGTCGGCATTTTTTTAACGCGCGGTTTTTTACACGTTTTTTACGCGCCGTTTTTTTCCACGTTTTTTAACGCGCCAAATTTTTTACACGCTTTTTACACGCCGTTTTAACGCGCCGTTTTTCCGAAGTTTTTTAATGCGCCGTTTTTTTGAAGTTTTTTAACGCGCGGTTTTTCCAAAGTTTTTTAACGCGCCGTTTTTTCAAGCGTCGTTTTTTCAAAACGCGCCGTTTCTCCACGTTTTTTAATGCGTCGTTTTTTTACGAAAAACTTTTTACGTTTTACGTTTTTAATACGTAAAACTTACGAAAAACTTTTACGTTTTACGTAAAACTTACGAAAAATTTACGTAACACTTTTTACGCTTCACGTTTTTACGTTTTACGATAAAAAGTTTACGGTTTACGTTAACAAGTTTACGGTTTAATTTTTTTTTTACAAAAACGTTTTTTTACGTTAACGTTTTTTTAACATTTTACGTGCCAATTTTTTACGTTAACGTTATTTTACGTTTTACGCCCCGATTTTTTACGTTTTACGCCCCGGTTTTTTACGTTTTACGCGTCGGTTTTTTACGTTTTATGCGTCGGTTTTTTACGTTTTACGCGTCGGTTTTTTACGTTTTACGCCCGGCTTTTTCACGCGTCGTTTTTTCAACGCGCCGTTTTTCCGTTTTACGTTAAAAATTTTACATTTTACGTTTTACGCTCGATTTTTTCAAGCGGCGTTTTTTTACGTTAAACTTTTTACGTTTTACGTAAAACTTTTTACGTTTTACGTTAAACTTTTTACGTTTTCCGATTTACGTTAAATTTTTACGTTTTACGTTTTTACATTAACGTTTTTTACGTTTTAGTAAAAAAAATTACGTTTTACCTAAAACTTTTTACTTTTTACGTTAAAAAGTTTACGGTTTACGTCAAAAAGTTTACGGTTTATTTTTTTTTTTACAAAAACGTTTTTAGGAAAAAACGAACGCACCCAGAAATCGCAAACTCGGTGAAGCGTCTCGGATATATTGTTTTCATCATCGATGCCTAAAAAAAACCCAACAAACAAAATATTTTACGTAAAACTTTTTACGTTTTACTTTTTATGTTAAAAAATTTACGTTTTACGTAAAATTTTTATGTTTTACGTTTTACATGAAATTTTTACGTAAAACTTTTTACTTTTTACGTAAAACTTTTTACGTTTTTACGATTTACGTTAAAACGAACGCACCCATAAATCGCAAAACAAATGCACCCAGAAATCACAAACTCGGTAGGTGTCTCAGATAGGTTGTTATCGTCATCGACGCCTCAATTTTTTTTTTGAAACAACAACATCAAAACAAAGTGTATCTCGAAAAAAAAAACGTGGTTTGGCTCAGATTTTCCGATAATCAAAAAGGCTGCAAAGTGGGGTTGCAGGTTCAAAAACCTACCCTCCGCTGTCCTTGCCGCGCCATCGTCATCAAAATCTAGTTTTTTTTTTTTTTGTTTTTTTGCATCATCGCCATCCAATCCAAAACATATCAACCCCACAGTCACTGATCAAACAAGAACAAACCAGATTCAAAACCAAAAGATTCAAAACCAACAAGATTCAAAACCAACAAAAACCCAGTTCATCAAAAAAGCACCCAGTTCATCAACAAAAACCCAGATTCAAACCCAACAAAAACCCAGTAACAATAACAACCATACATGATGTAGATACCCAAAATCAAATCAAAGGAAACCCCATCAACAATAACAAAATGATGTACATACCCAAAATCAAATCAAAGGAAACCCCAAAACATGGTGTCTGACTTCAGGTTGCTTCAGGGGTGTGGGTGACCGGTCGGAGGTCCGCCTCTGCCCAACTCCCACCAAGTCGCACAAACGACCACCACTACAACCCCCCCTCAATTTCTTTGCCGCAGTTGTACGCCACCACCAGACGGTGGTATCCACCACCACAACCAACCCTTCGCCACCGTCTCCGTGAAACCCACCACAACACCCCCCGTCGTCGTCAAACATTTGATCTAATGAGAGAGGAGAGAGACATAGTAGATCTGATGAGAGATGATAGAGACAGAACATCATCTAAGACATCATCGGAAAATGGACAAGGGTATCATTGAAAACATGGGGGGTTGTGGTGGGCTTAGGGTGAAGAAGGATGGTAGTGGAGGGTGTGAGTGTTACGTCGGAGCAAAGAACAGCAGTCATATTGGTCGGAGTCCAACTCCGGCCGCCGGAAAAGAAACGAGGAGGGATGAGAAAGGTGTATCAGTCACCATCCGACGCACCACCGCCCCTGAATCCACCACCACCACTGTCGCACCACCGCCCCTGAATCCACCACCATCACTCACAAAAAACAAAACCCAGATTCAACAAATAAATGGAGGAGAGAGGTACTGAGATTAATAAATGGAGGAGAGATGTACTGACATCAATAAATGGAGGAGAGAGGGGTGAGAAATGACATTTTGGGGTAAATGACCATAGTACCCTTTGAGTTGTCATATTATGATTGGTTGAGAGTGGTTCTAAAAGTTCTTACAACTGGAGGTGGTTTTCATTCTAGCGGCTCCCTATTTGGATTAATCAATAAACTATAAAGAATTTTTTTTCAATATGTTAGTTTTTACTCTAATAAATCAAAATGATATCACCTTTTTTAGACTCAATAAGTGACAATAATGTCATTATTTTTGTTAAGTTTAATACATGTTTAGTATATAATTTAATTAATTATTAATTGCCCTTTAATCTATTTACATCAAGCATTGGAGATTTGGAGATTTGTCAATGTGTGGCTAGCCCATTTGGTAGAGGCTCATGCCTTTTAAAGGAGAGATCCAAAATTCAATCCTAGCCAAAGGTGAATTATGAGTAAGTTACAAGTTTTGTTCTTTATGTTTGTACCAAATTGCAGGTAGTGTCATTTGACTTCAAAATTGACTTGTTTTGTCCTTAACGTTTCAAAATCCCACACGTTATGTCCTTTAGCCATAACTCAGTCAGATTTTTTGGTTAAATATGGTCATGTGCCTTGCACATGAAGGATGTGCATATAAGACTTGTACTTTGTATGTAAATGACTAAATTACCCTCATAATTAATAGACTTAGTGGATGGTGTTAGAAAATTGGACTCAAATGGTTAAGAAAAGTGGCTGTAGGAACTCGGAGCGTTAACATTTTGATTTTAGACTTAAGTGGTTAAAACCTCTAAAACACAGGGACTCAAAAAGTATTTTTTCGTAACATATTTATCCTATCTCTACATGGTTATGGCCACAAGAGCTCAGGTTCCAATATTTCATTTTGTTAGATATTGAGTAATTTTTATATATTATTTTTTTGTTAGAAATTGAGTATTTTGTATATATTATTTTAAAAATGTTTAAATCTATATCTTTTACATATCTATAGCTATGAAATAAATACTATTTCCGTTACTTATCACATTTCTGTGAGTTCAATATTCTTTTTTTGCTTCTCTTATTTCACCAATTTTGTATACCATATCTTATTCTATTAAATAAATATCTAGTTACGTTACATCGCAATTCTGTGAGCTCAATATTCTTTTTATGCTTCTCTTATTTCACTAATTTGTACATTGTATCTTATTCTATTGAATAAATATCTAGTTACCGTTGCATCACAATTCTATGAGCTCAATATTCTTTTTATGCTTCTCTTATTTCACTAATTATATATTGTATCTTATTCTGGTAAATACATATTATCTGTAAATATCATTTTATAGTCCCTAAATCTTTATTGCTAACTATTTAAATTATGCTTCTCTTATTTCACTAATTTGTATATTGCATTTTATTCTAGTAAATACATATTATCTGTAAATATCGTTTTATAATTCGTAAATCTTTATTGCTAACTATTTACGTTTTCTTTATTCAACCGATCTAACACACAAGTTTCTTTCCTAGTTATAATATTGATCGATTCCATGTTTAAATCCCCCCCCCCCCTCTTGCTTTTTTAAAAGACTTATTTCAAATTTAACTTCTTTCTCTATGTGGTCACACATATTTCTTATTCTCTCTTATCTTCTTGTCACGTCCCCGCATTAGTCACACTTTCTCTAGTACTTGCAAGAAAGCCTCAATTGGGGGAGTGCCATAAAGACTTGTGGTGTAAATTCAAAATGTTTGTCTTTGATATGGAAGGATAAATGGTTTTTAATGTTGTGATATTGATCTTTCTTTTGATATATATCTTTATGGTATTCTATCAAGATAAAGATTACTCAAATTAACAAATGCGCCTGTGAAACGCTTGTCAGATTTCACAACCGCTAAACTTACAAAGTTGGTTTGTAGTTCAGTTGTCAGCCCCATACTAATGCTCAAACATTGCTTTTTAGCTTCCTTTAACTCCATTGTTCGAAGTTTTACACCAATACTTCAACTGTAATACATAAGACGATTATATAACTGAGTAATCACCTCTCTTTCTCCCTCACGCTATACCTATAAAGCACTACATATCCATACCCATACATCTATCATGCTTCTCTACTTAAAGCCTCCTTTGCAATAAACCACACCAATAACTCACCTATAAAACTTTAAATACACAAGTGTATTTCTAAAGCACTACATATCCATACCAATTGTTCGAAGTTTTACACCAATACTTCAACTGTAATACATAAGATGATTATGTAACTGATCGGAGTATCGCACTCCGGTCAAAGATAATATTTATAAGCCCTATTTACCCTTAACAAATAGCTAGTGGTAGCAAGGGGTCGAACCACGAAGAGTATGTGGTTTGCGTATGGATTCGATTGAATTAGAACAATTGTCACAATTTATGAAGCTTGCCAGATATTTTTGTATTTTTATTTAGTTGAAAAATGTGAATTTAAACTAATGAAATTGATTTAATTGATTAACGACTGCGAGAAAGATTGATTACTAAACAATAATACGAAAAAGGGTTCACACTCGATTTCGGTAATTGCCAACCTAGGGTTTCTACAAGTTTTTAGATTCAACTCAATTGCATACGATTAGCGGATTTAATGTACCGTGACTTAGGTGCCAATAACTATCAACGTTTCGAAAAACGGACAAGAATGCACTTTGTAATTAACACAAGTAAAACCTAACCACGACAATGCATAACTACACATAACCATTTCGTAAAGTCATAACTTTTAACATCGTTCGACAATTTACGAATACGAAACAAATGTAAACTATTGTCAATGGTTTCAAAAATCAAACACAATTTGTCACAAAGTTGAAGCAAGAAACAATTCAAAACCCTAAGTTAAACAACTACCTAAACCGGAGTGAAACCAAGGTGATTAGCTGCTCATGGTTGAAGAAGCTTGAACACCGGATGATTGGAACATGAATTGGACCATCTTGAAGCTTGAATGATGGATAATTGATGGATGTTGAAGGTTTTGGTGATAGATGATAGTAATGGAATGAGGTATGGAGAATTAGGGTTTAGAATGAATTGGGGATTGTGTATGATGATGATGATGTTCTTGATTCGGGTGATGTTGTAGATGGATGATGGATTGGATGTGAATGGTGGGTGGTTGTGATTCCCCATCAAGATGATCCTATTCTCAGGCTCCCAGATGAAGATTTTTACTCCAAGGACATGTAACCCCCGTTTGAATGCTAAAAATTTCGTTTAAACTCGTTCCCAACAACCCAAGTAGCAAAATTCGCGTTTCAGTAAACCAAGGCCCGTCGCCGACGGGCTCCAGATCTCTGAAATCCATCCGACAGGTTGTTTGGCTGTTCACGGGCACCTTGTGACGACGGGACTTTCTAGAGCTCGTCGCCGACGGCCTAGAGCCCGTCCCCGATGGCCTAGAGCCCGTCCCCGACGACCTCTAGTTTTTCCTGTTTCGTCCGAAACTGTTTTCTTCATAACTTCTTCGTTATAGCTCCATTTTACTCACCGTTTTCGCCCACGTACTCGTAATTCAGCCCTCTATCATGCCATCTTCCAATATATTCATTTTAAATCCATTAACATTCCCAAAACACATCCAATCTTCATGATTAACCCGGTTTTGTTCATTTCACATCCCCGGTTGATCCGATTCACGTCCCGGTGCTCCGTTTAGCTCCCGACTAGCTCCTTAAACTCGTTTAGACCTGTAAAACACAAATCCCATTAAAAGTAGGCTATTCAAGATTAAAAGCTATGTAAAAACATCAACTTAAGCACAAACGATAACCAGTTTTCGACCACGTATCACATCCCCACACTTGTCTTTTGCTTGCCCTCAAGCAAATCTGTTTTTCACTTTCACGTGGGTCAAACAACGAATACACTCCCCATTCCCGAGACGAAGGTTAAGGTCAATTGTCATACTGAAGTTCAAACTCTTTACAATTTTCAACATATTTAACGGTGAAGTGACTAATCACAAAAAATTGTTATCCAAGATTAACCCGCCCGTAAAACTAATAAGTCATGCACATCCCTCACAATGTTCTCTCCACTCGGCTTATAAATTGGCTAATGTGTATAATGTATTAGCACTTCAATCAATTAATCGCTCATAACCGATTAGAACACGTACCCACATAGGCTTGCAACTCAATCATTCTCCACCACCGAACACGAATACCAAGCACAAGTCATAAGGTCTTTGAACGGGTCGTAACGGGGCTAGGCTAAGGGTAGGAAATAGGATATTTTAAAGTGGCTAAGGTGATGTAAATTCGATTTTTATTACAAAACAACTAATCTATGCACAACTAACTACCAATATCAAATTAGAAGGCAACAAGCTTTCGCCTTTTATTTCTCAACTAAGAACACATATTTTTGTTCTTTTCTCAACAATTTTCTCGTCTTTTTCATAACATTTTCTGATTTTTCTCTTTTTTTTTTTCTTTTTTTATATGCAAACAAACAAACAACTATACAAACTTGACTCCTATAATCGAATTTCCATCACACGGGTTAAACAAAAAAGTTTAAGGTTATGGGCTTAAGGGTGATCAAACGAAAGGGTTAGGCTCAAAATTGGCTACTAAGGGATAATTTTTGGGTAAGGATATATAAATGGTGTAAACGGAATAGGTTCACCTAATGCCTTAATCATTCTCGTGCTTGTATTCGGTCTATGGTCTTGAACGTATCAAAAGTTGCAAGTTCTATAATACGCGACTAATGGTCCACTCAAACAAAGAAACATGTATATGTAAATCTATGATATAAAAGTGGCTCAAAACCTCACGTATAAGGGTATGGTATGTGATATGCATAAAATGCTAGTTTCTTAAGCGGATTATTCCTAAATAACCACCCGCTAAATACCCGTCATGCTATTAATTTGAACTTGACCATGACAAAAGACCAAATGGGTTGTGCCATCCCTCGTTGACTTAGTTACTTATGCTTTAAGATCGCTTTCGAAACAAGACATTTTTGAAAATTTTTTGAAATTTTCCCCCATCCCCACACTTGAGGTAAACATTGTCCTCAATGTGCAGTGTTTAAATGAACGGGTCAAAATCGAAAAACTTTTACTACTCCCCCATCCCCACACTTGAGGTAAACATTGTCCTCAATGTGTAAGAACTAGAGTTTTTAAAACGCACAAGGGATGTGACACGACTAACTTCCAAAAATTCCACCCCGAAAATAAAATACAATTTACAATCCACTTATTTGCTAACTAAGAATCAAGGTAAAGGGAAACCTATGCACCTGATTTTTCTTGCTAGATGCTCACATCTTCTTCTTTTTTTTCACAAAATGGCTGTCCCTCGAACATGATGTACCTACAAATCTTAACCCTTGTGTAAAAGCATGCTTTTCACAACCATTGAAATTTGTTAGCTATTTAGTTCTACCATTTTTATGAAAGTGTTACCAAATCATGCGTTAATTTACCTTGATTTCTGTGGAAAAATAATTTACAACAATAACAGCCCTAATTCACTTTCGTAGGAATCATGGTTGCATTTAGCGTATGCAACAAGCCCTTTTAAACCTCCCAATAGCTTGGGATGACGAGTAGGTCTCGTGAGGGTTATATAGGGAACACACCCACAACGTTCATTTAACTACAAAAACGAAATAACAAAATTATACAACAACAATACTAACTAAACTACGGATAAAAACTAAAACGGAATGCGAAATAAAATATACAACAACAATTGACTTACCACCTCATGGTGGTCGAATGGCATGCTTGCCGCCTACAAACTCCTCGAAATCACCCACCGGTGATTCATACCATTTGTTGCCAAACGGTCCATACTTCCTCACCTCCTCTTCCTTCTTCTTTTCTAGAGGTGACTTTTTCGCCTTCTTTTTCTTGACCGTTTTCTTCCTTGTTTCTCCAAACCTACCAACCATAGCACACACCTTTTTGTTTGGATTCAGGTCCTTTTTAGGACACTTATGCTCACCGAGCGGGTTAGTGAAATTTGGAAAAACATTTAAATTTAATTCCCAGTCCCCAAACTTCATGCTTACCGTTCCCGTTGCACAATTTATTATGGCATTAGCAGTTGCCAAGAACGATCTACCCAAGATAACTACCGGTTGGGTATCCTCAACACACCCAACATAGTCTACTACCAAAAAGTCAACTGGGTAGTAGCAATCATCCACCTTAGCAATCACATCCTCCACCATCCCCCTTGGATGCGTGGGAGTCTGATCGGCCAATACCACGGGAGTATCAAATTTTTTTAATGGACCAAAATCGTATTACCCTTAACAAATAGCTAGTGGTAGCAAGGGGTCGAACCACGAAGAGTATGTGGTTTGCGTATGGATTCGATTGAATTAGAACAATTGTCACAATTTATGAAGCTTGCCAGATATTTTTGTATTTTTATTTAGTTGAAAGATGTGAATTTAAACTAATGAAATTGATTTAATTGATTAACAACTAATGATTAACGACTGCGAGAAAGATTGATTACTAAACAATAATACGAAAAAGGGTTCACACTCGATTTCGGTAATTGCCAACCTAGGGTTTCTACAAGTTTTTAGATTCAACTCAATTGCATACGATTAGCGGATTTAATGTACCATGACTTAGGTGCCAATAACTATCAACGTTTCGAAAAACGGACAAGAATGCACTTTGTAATTAACACAAGTAAAACCTAACCACGACAATGCATAACTACACATAACCATTTCGTAAAGTCATAACTTTTAACATCGTTCGACAATTTACGAATACGAAACAAATGTAAACTATTGTCAATGGTTTCAAAAATCAAACACAATTTGTCACAAAGTTGAAGCAAGAAACAATTCAAAACCCTAAGTTAAACAACTACCTAAACCGGAGTGAAACCAAGGTGATTAGCCGCTCATGGTTGAAGAAGCTTGAACACCGGATGATTGGAACATGAATTGGACCATCTTGAAGCTTGAATGATGGAGAATTGATGGATGTTGAGGGTTTTGGTGATAGATGATAGTAATGGAATGAGGTATAGAGAATTATGGTTTAGGATGAATTGGGAATTGTGTATGATGATGATGATGTTCTTGATTCGGGTGATGTTGTAGATGGATGATGGATTGGATGTGAATGGTGGGTGGTTGTGATTCCCCATCAAGATGATCCTATTCTCAGGCTCCCAGATGAAGATTTTTACTCCAAGGACATGTAACCCCCGTTTGAATGCTAAAAATTTCGTTTAAACTCGTTCCCAACAACCCAAGTAGCAAAATTCGCGTTTTAGTAAACCAAGGCCCGTCGCCGACGGCCTCCAGATCTCTGAAATCCATCCGACGGGTTGTTTGGCTGTTTAGGGCACCTTGTGACGATGGGACTTTCTAGAGCCCGTCGCCGACGGCCTAGAGCCCGTCCCCGACGACCTATAGTTTTTCCTGTTTCGTCCGAAACTGTTTTCTTCATAACTTCTTAGTTATAGCTCCGTTTTACTCACCGTTTTCGCCCACGTACTCGTAATTCAGCCCTCTATCATGCCATCTTCCAATATATTCATTTTAAATCCATTAATATTCCCAAAACACATCCAATCTTCATGATTAACCCGGTTTTGTTCATTTCACATCCCCGGTTGATCCGATTCACGTCCTGGTGCTCCGTTTAGCTCCCGATTAGCTCCTTAAACTCTTTTAGACCTGTAAAACACAAATCCCATTAAAAGTAGGCTATTCAAGATTAAAAGCTATGTAAAAACATCAACTTAAGCACAAACGATAACCAGTTTTCGACCACGTATCACATCCCCACACTTGTCTTTTGCTTGCCCTCAAGCAAATCTGTTTTTCACTTTCACGTGGGTCAAACAACGAATACACTCCCCATTCCCGAGACGAAGGTTAAGGTCAATTGTCATACTGAAGTTCAAACTCTTTACAATTTTCAACATATTTAATGGTGAAGTGACTAATCACAAAAAATTGTTATCCAAGATTTCCCAAGATACCCTTGCACTCCTTTTTTCTCCTACACTTTCATCTTAACCATTGATTTGAAAAATGAATGGTTAAGATTCCTTCTCATCCTACTTAGGCAAAACAATCTTTTTATTTGATCTTACCCCTACTAGTTCTGCCACTGTTATGTAACTAAGTAATCACATAAACACTTGTAATCTAATACTTCAACTGTAATACATAAGACGATTATGTAACCGAGTAATCACCTCTCTTTCTCCCTCATATACCTATAAACTATATAGCACTACATATCCATACCCATACATCTATCATGCTTCTATACTTAAAACCTACTTTGCAATAAACCACACCAATAACTCACCTATAAAACTTCAAATACACAAGTGTATTTCTAACCTCATATCTTAGGTGTAATAATACTTTTGATACATTAAATGTCACGCATAAATCAAAATAGACTATACTTTAACACTTTACACTTTTATACATCCAAAATCAAAATCAATCATGCCTATATTTTGCAATGATGATTCTTAGAATTAAAGTAGTTGTCCTGGTGGCGCCAAAACATTCTTCCCCAACCAACTTCACTCCATTTAAATTCTCTTATTTAACTACTTAAAATCCTAGCTTTTACCCGAATATCCGCTCATCAATTCTCCGATCTGCCGCCGTCAGTTCACTTCCGGTCAGCCGGTTTCTTCCCCGTTAACAGTTATTATTTTCAAATTATTATTATCTGCTGTTACGTTTAATTATGTTGTTAGGTAATTAATTATGAATTGAGTTTATGTTATTATTATTATTATTATTATTATTATTATTATTATTATTATTATTATTATTATTATTAAGGTGCAGAAGACAATAGATCCACTTTCAATGAAGATCTTATGATGTTATACAAAATAATAATAATAATTGTGAAGAATAATAATAATGTATTTACTCTGATTTCTGAGAATTTGTCACTGTTCTGGAAATCAGAGACATAGATCTGCAAATTCCAGACATTACATCATGTATTGTTGATGAAAAACTTGTTACTAGCAGTATATAACTATATATACTCTATATACTGTAATAAAATTTTGATATTATTATATTATGTATTTTAGTTTTACATCGATTTTCGTTCCACCGTCTCGAACGATATTTGATCTTCTGTTACGATGCTAATATGTTTATGTGTCAGTTAGTTAGTTAGTTAGTTAGTTAATTAGTTAATTACTGAGGATACAATGTTACATGATGTTAAAATGTTTTTCATATGAAAATGTGGCATTATTCTGACCTTATAATCTTGTATAATAATAAATATATGTTTCGCGCGGATTCAGTGAAGATGGACAATCAACAATGGACAATGATCTTCTTCTGCACATGGTCTTCCATGTTTGTTTCCATAACTCTTATGATTAATTGATTATATACCTACATTATTACTTTCAATCAGCTGACTTAGTATTTTCTTAATTTAATTCAAGTATTTGTCTTTTTCTGTAACAATGTGAAAACAGACTTTAGTTTAATATGTTAAGTGTTACATAAAGAGATTCCATATTTTCATAATTCCATTACTCCATGTGTCCTAATGATCTTAAGCCCAGATGCAAGCAGACAGAAAAAAAAAAAAAAAAAAAAAAAAAAAAAAAAAAAAAAAAAAAAACTTTTTTAACATTTATCGGTATCATGTTCTTGTTCATTAAATATGCCATCAATATATGTTGTGTGATCACCCCACATAACCTGCTCACCATGACTCTAGCATGAAAATATTATCTATTTAGTTCTCTTGACCCTTCCTTCCATTTTTCCTAAACTTATCGAATTTCGATCGCTTAAATTCAGTTATGAGCTGTAAATGAGGTCTGTAAAGTGCATTTTAGACTTTAGTTCTCTTTAAGCTTATGTATTTCATGAGATTTTTCTTGATAAGTTAGGATTTCGGATGTTATTATAATCGAAAAGTAACCGATTAGATTAGTTTGTAGCAAGTTTCAAGAGAATACTTGGTTTTAGATCTGGGTGTGCCTGTAAAGAGTATGCTTTTGAAGTTTTGATCAACTTTATACTTTTTTGGTCATAATTTATCTTTATCTATATGTTACAGACTTACAATATCAAGATTAACAATCCAGGAGGAATATAGCATCGTCTTTACAAGAAACCGATCCTTAGATACGCTGGTTATAAAGACTCGGTTGATCATATGATCAAAGGCATCAATGTGGTCGAATTCGAATAGAGTGTGTGTAAGCGAACCGAATCAAAAGATAGAGAAGAATGTCGGTTCTCGGTATAAATCACCCACACCGAGGCGTTGTCCTTCCCCTTATACGCCGAAAACATGTACAAAAACGCCCCTGCCTGTTTCGACAAGACCAGTATCCACCGAAAGAAGACGGCCCACCACACCACAATCACCATCACCATCACCATCACCATCACATTCACACCCGTTTACCCCGGTCCATGAGACATCTGTTAACACAGAACTGGCAGCCCGAAAAGTGGCAACGAGTGGTAAACTACCAGAAACGTTATGGCCTTCAAGAACACGAACGCGTAGTCTAAGCGTTTCGTTCATGTCGGACGCCTTTTCTCTTTGCACAAGTAAACGAGAAAAACCGCCACCTCAGGTGCTTTCTGACCGCACGCTGAAACCGTCATCAAACGTATCACAAAAACGAACGGCAACACCCGAGAGAAAACGAAGTCCACACAAAGGAAAGAACGCCGTCGTTCAGTCAGAAAATCGGTTGCCTAGCAAAACCGGTTCGAAAGTGTTGACCAAAAGCATTGACATCCCCGATAAGCCGATGAAAGCTTTCATCGCACCAAATCGAAACGCCAGAATACAGCTACAAAAATCCGCAAGTGATCCTGTAACCGTGAAGTTAGAATTCGACAATCTACAGAGAATGTCGAATCTTATTTCGTCAACTTTAACAGCAAGATCTCAATCGTTACCAGCTACTGGAGTCCGGGCGTCTTCACCCAGTAAACAATCTGGGCTGGGCCTAAAATCAAGGCCCATAAGCCCGGCTCCTTCTAAACGGGCTAGTCCTTCTCGCATAAGGCCATCTAGCCCGTTGAGACAAGCCTGCAATTCAAACTCAAACAGAGTTTCTGTTCTTACATTTGTTGCTGACATTAAAAAGGGAAAAAAAGTGGCTGATCAGATTGAAGATGCTCATTATCTACGGTTACTTTATAACCGGAAAATTCAGTGGCGCTATGTTAACGCCTGTGCCGAAGCTGCCTTCAAGTTTCGGAAATCAACAGCTCAGAAATCTCTATATAACGTGTGTAGAAGTACCTCCGAACTCCACGATTCAGTCGCTGCAAAGCGGATTGAGCTCGATCAGCTGAGATTGAAGTTAAAGCTATACGCGGGTTTAAACCAACAAGTAAGGCATTTGTTTCGATGATGTTATATCTTGTTATATAACTTATATCTATATTTATATATTCTCTTGGCTAAAATATATTTATTGTGATATCTCTGGCTCAGATGGCCTACCTTAATGAATGGGCTAAAATCGAAAACGAGCACAGTCTTGCATTATCGGGTGCTATCGAAGATCTAAAGTCGAGCACTCTCAGACTTCCTGTAACAGGCAGTGCAACAGTAGATGTTCAAACTGTTAAGTCGTCTCTTCGGTCAGCGCTCGAAGTAATGCAAACGATGGGGTCCACTATGCAGTCTACGCTATCTCGGGTATGAAGTTTGTATGTGAAATTTGTATAAACTGATATACAAACATAGAAATAACTTAACTTATTATTTAGTTAATAATATTTGGTAGTCATAATATTAATTACCAGTTTTTAATATGTTTATACAGTTGGAGGGACATAACTGTTTGGCATCTGAACTTGCTACTGTAGTGGCACAAGAAAGAGCTCTTCTTGATGAATGTGAAGTTCTATTGACTTCTGCAGCTTCTTTGCAGGTAAAAAGATTTCAATGTGTTCAATATGATTTTTCTTAAAATTATAAATTTTGATTTTTTTTTTATGTTGGTTTATCTGTAGGCAAAGGAATACAGCCTTAGGACACATCTAGTACAAATGAAACAAGAGTTGACGCTTAACCTGCTCGAGCCTTGAAGCAAAGCAATAATGTTACTACTTAGCGATAAAAAAGTTATATTGATGAACCCGGGATTACGCTTTTGTCATATCGTGTGTGAAGAAATGTATCGACACACACGGTGTAGGACAAGACATGATGAGTGTATAGATTTCCTAAGAAGCGGAAAATTGTAACATGACCATCAATGTCAAAGTTGCTAATAAATAGTGTACATATTACTTAGGTGACTAAAAGTTTACAATATCTTTCGGTCCTTATCTTGTTGTAATTGGTTTGTATCGAGAGCTCGCGTCACATCTTCTATATTTAACGTACGCACATAGGTTTCTGAAGGAGTTGATAACACTTGATTAAATTTGAACCTTATGCCTCATGTTTATGGAGGTATCATGTCCGCATACTAGATTTTAACTTGCACTTAAGCCTTGGCGAAACGGATAGCATATGGGTTTAGATCAAAACCGGGCGTTTTAAAAGTATTGATATATAATTGGGTCAAAACCATCGTGATCAAAGTATTGACATGTGTATTTGCCCATATGGTAATACTAGAAAGGTACTGTTTCTATTTTGTTAAGCTACTGAAGAAGCACACATAAATAATGTTAATAAGAGAGGTAATTGGTAGCATGGGTTCCAGATGACATTATAAGTATTATAAAATAAATAAAAACATCAAAATATGAATTATATAAAGAGTGGGTTAAATAAGGGTTAAGTTATTCTACAAAAACTCCTAATTGTAAGAAGTTTAAGAAGGATTTATAGAGTGACAAGTGTCCAATAACCTAAAATTAAACCCACTACATCACCACCCAAAACCTAAACCCCCACCCCACCCCCAAAAACCTAAAAAAAAACCTAACCCCCCCCCCCCAAAAAAAAAAAAAAAAAAAAAAAACACCCACCCCCACCAAAAAACCTAAACCCCCCACCCCCTTGACAAAAAAAAAAAAAAAGAATTTTTTTTTTTTTGGGGGGGGGGGGTGGGGGTTTAGGTTTAGGTTTTTGGGTGGTGGTGGATGTTTAAGGGTTGTTTTTTTTTTTTTTTTTTGTAGTGGGTTTTTTAGGAGCCTTTGTACCCTTCTTACAATTAGAATCCTTTGTATTTAATCCTAGTCCTATAAAGAGTATAGTGCAATTTTCGTTCATGAGGTTTGCCTTAACTAACACATTTCGTTCACCCTTAACATCTTCGTCCCTGACGTTTGATCTTTTTACACTTTACGTCCTTGTACCTCACGGCTGTAACTTTTCTGTTAGTTTTTGTGTGAAATTACTAATATACCCTTAGCGCATTAACTAAATATTATCATGACGAAACTTATAAATCTAGATTAATTATAGTAATTTATTGAGAAAGCGAGATGTTAATTTGGTAATAGATGTGTATAAACCGGATTTATTTTCAAAATCGGTTTGACTTGTAAACCGAATCGGTTTAATCAACTTCGTTCAAAACCGGTTATGAGAATAAACCGCTTCGGGTCATAAACATGTAACCCTATTCAAATTCGGTCCGGGCTGGGTTGCAAGGGCGGACCTAAAGTCAACCCAAGGTGGGCGGGCGCACCCCCGGGGAAAAAAAATTAGTGCTAAATCCCGTCGAAAATCCCGTCCGCACCCCTTAGGTAAAAAGTGTTATCAATTTATATATTAAACCCAAATACCCATACCTTTACCCACTTAAATTCCTAACTAGCTAGCCCACTAAGTCTTAGCCCATTAACCGAACCTAACAATATTTCAAACTATAATAAAATAATTAAAGCCCAAAACATTTAGAAATTCTCTCCCGCTCTCTCTCTTGCGTCCCTGCACTGCCTGTGACAACTCGTAATTTGAACCTACTTTCTGTAACGTTACGTGCTTACGTGAACTATGTTAATTGAATGTTATATTTATTTATATGTGAATGTGTGTTTATACAAGTGACACGACCGCACAAGACTCACGAACGCACAACACCTACTTGAACGCACAAGGCCATTTGGGCCGCATTGCTTGTAACCGGAAGCAATGGGCAGCCCAAGTTGGGTTCGGCCCATCCTTCTAGTGGATTAACACATGATGTGTTGTAACCATTCTACACTTTTACCATAACATTCTCACACACAAGAACCCTAGTTCTCTCATTCTCCCTCAAACCCGACGGCAAGCACAACCGTTCCTTCGAGGACATTTGTTCGGATCATCCTCTCAACCGGTTAGTGTTGGTGTTATTTACTTTGTTAGATGATGTTTTGATTGTATATGATTGAGTAAATTCATTAGGGTTCATGCTAGTGGAATCGATGATAATAAGTCACATGATTGTTAATGATGTTAAATGACAATATTCTTGTTAATCGGCTACATGATTATGAAATCGGAATTGTATGATGATGTTAACCGGTTATCATATCTCCTCCACGGAATTGTCTGCATAACGATTTAGAATGGAATGATTGTAATCGGTTGTATGTTGAAGTAATCGGACCGAACCATATGTGTTGATAAGCTATTGTTTATGATGATGATCATGTTAGGGTTCATAAGAATTTGCTTAGAAAATGCTAGTTTGATCGTTTAAGAGTTGGATAGAATCTTTGATTGTGTTGATTGGTTGTTATAAATTTGGAAACCGATTAACTGTTAATTGATATCACATATTTGGGAACTTGAATGATTGTAACTGATATGCATAATATTCGGATTATTAACCGATCGCACAAGGCTTCCCTCAATCGTACAAGACCAGGTCATACAAGACCTGATCTGGTCGCACAAGCCAGACGCACAAGGTGTTAGTTATGCATGATCGCACAACATCTTGTGGATCGCACAAGCTGGTGCTGATCGCACAAGATGTTGGGCCACACACACACCTGCTTAATATTGTTAAACCGTTGGGCCTTAAAGCCCAAGTCACAAGCTCACACAACCCAGTCCAACCGTACAAGAGGTCCGGATCGCACAATATGAACTCCAGTCGCACAAGATGTATGAACCGTACAAGTTGGCTTATTTGTTTAGTATTTGGGCCGTATACAATTGGACTGCCATGTTGGGCCGGGTACTGGTTGGGCTACGTTAGTTGAACCGCACAACCCATTGTGGAACGCACAAGTAGGCGGATCGCACAACGGGTTGGGCCAATATTATTTGGGCTTCTTGATGCATTACCTGATTGTTAAGTGTGCCATGATCTATACGTGCTTGTAACGTGTTAACTTGTGTGGAACATACGTGTTTTACTTGAACCAAACCTGACTCGTATGGTAACCCTGTTAGGACGTGGTGACCACCTTTAATTCAAGAACCTTTTGTGTACCTTACCGAGCAAACCCAGGTGAGTTCATTGCATTTCTCTAGCATGCGTCCCGGTGGTTTGGGACAACTGGTAAACATTTGGAAGGGAAACTTTGGGTAAACAATTAAATTGGGTCTTGGTTATTGTACATGGGATCGATCATTACCAATGCTCGGTTAGGAGCATTGGGGTTGTTAAGGGGCACACTCCCCGGATACATATGGGCACACTCCCTAGGGTATCTAGCATGAGCAACATCGTATCGCAACGTTGAATCGCATTAACATACATCTGGTAACAAACACGTTAACGAAACCTTGAACTCACCAGCGTAGTCTGACACACTTGTTTGCATGCTTGTAGGTCGTTAACCATGGAACATGGACTTGCTATCTGGGAGTGCTGGAGTGGTCATGGATCGAGGCTTTCGGATTATCTTATATTTGATACATTGGTTTAAGTGTTATTACGAAACATTTGCTAAACGATTTATTACATGCTTCCGCTACACAACTTTTGAGAATTGATATCATGTTGACATCTTATTTTAGTAATTAATGTCATGACTTATTTAAATATTTATCATTGGTTCAATGTGGTTGGTGGCTCGAACTCTGATGCGTAACACGCCTCGCGGGGTTTCCGCAGGTGGAATTTTGGGGGTGTTACACTGCCAACGGACACAATCACCCAGCGACAACAGTCCAGCAGCCGGCAACCACCGTAATCAGCCACCATACCACCGTCGTTTGACACCAAATCTAACCGGAATCCGAACACGGGTAAGTTTCTTTGTTATTTTGATGATTTTGGTTGATATTATAGTAGAAAAAAGGGTCTTAAAGTTGTTAAATAAGTTTGAAATTTTATGTGTTTTGACGCTGTTTATGGTTGTTTAGATGATTTTTAGGGTGATTATGTTGTTTATATATTTTTAGGTTGATTATATTGTTTATATATTTTTAGGGTGATTACAACTTACGTTATGATTTCTAGGGCTTGAATAGTTGAAAGTTAAAATTGAAACATTATGTTATGGAGCGATGAACTTATGTTATATAAAGAAAGAATTGCTTAAGAAATTAGTTTTAGATGATATTTTGGATAGATTTCAAAAAATGAAAACACGTAGAGCGTCGATGTTTTAATTATGTTTGTAACAAGGTTTGACATGTTTTTGATGATTATATAAATTTAGTTTGATGTTCGTTTATTTTACATGATCTGACCCGACCCGACCCGATACGAACCGATTTTTTTACTTATATACCTAGGGGCCTAAAATTTTTAAAAATGTTCCGCACCCCCATGGAAAAATTCCTGGGTCCGCCACTATTGGGTTGAAATCGCTTTGGGTCATAAACCGGTACCCAAAACATGTATTTAAAAAAAATATTTTTTGGATTGGGTTGAAACCAGTTTAGGTGACGAGAGGTGGAAACATTATGTAACTGATGGTTTATGACCCGAAGCGGTTCAAATTAGGTCCGGTTACAATTTACAAACCAGTTTGAAATCCAAGGGGGTGTTTGGGATTCCTTTTTAACTTCTCCTTCTCAAAAGTCCTTCTCAAGATCCAGAAGTAAGAAATCCAGACTTCTCAAAAACTCCTTTTTGAAAACAAAATTAACTCTGAAAGTCCTTATTTTCATTATATTTGGGATTCTTTTGCTTCAGAAGAACTTCTCAGTTGATGTTTGGGGTTCCTTCTTTTCTCAGAAGTCCTTTTGGCCCGGCCCAGGCCCAGCCCATAAAACTTTACGTCTTCTCTCTGGTTCTCGACTTGTGAACCAACAAACGGTGAGACACGACCAGTTTCTCGTTCTCTTCCACTCTCTTCCTCGTACTCCACAACCAGATTCTCCACCTCTTGACGACTGTGGTTTGCACCACAGGCCGTACGACGGCGACATTGAGGTATCTACTTCATTTTATAAATATGTGTTGTTAGTTATGGTGTTAAGTTGATTTCAGAAAATGTTTTAATTTAGGTTTTTTTTTTTCTGCAAATAGGGGAAATTAAAATTGTTAAAATGTTACTCCCAACATCCCAAAAATTTTATTGTTGAAACAGTTAACTGTTGTTAAGTTAGATATTATTGTTGAATGTATTGTAAGTTCTGTAACAACACATATCATTTCATCCATTAGCTTACTGTTTTTTTATTCACCAGGAAAAAAAATGGAAAAATATTTCAAAAGAAAAAGATCACCAACAACTGATAATGCTGGTATTGATGGAAAACCTTCAAGGGAAGAAAATTCATCTAATAATAATATTATCCGACCCAAACCCGCTCTTTTAAAGCCTAAAGAAGTTGATGTGTACCGTGCATTACCATATCGTAGAGACGATGCATTGGAAAAGACTATTCAGAGAAGAAAATTCTTCGAAACGATAAATTTAACCCCGAGTCGAAACGAGGTTCAGAAAGATATTGCGAATGGCTATGCAAAAGAAGTACTCAAATCCATTTTTGATGAAATTGGTGACGGTGTGTTTGGCTTGTTAGTTGATGAGTTTAGCGACGTATCTAACAAGGAACAAATAGCTGTGGTTTTGCGATACGTTGATGCATATGGAATTGTTAAGGAGAGGTTTGTTGGTCTTGTTAATGTAACCGAGGCATCTGGTTCCTCTATTAAATCTGCCATCGAGTCTTTATTGTTTGAATATGGAGTGTGTTTGAAGAAGGTTAGAGGTCAAAGCTATTACGGAGTAAGCGATATGCATGAGGGGTTTAGTGGTTTGAAAGATTTACTCATGAGCGAAAGTGGCTCGGCATATTTTGTACATAGTTTTGCTTATGAGCTTGAGTTAGTTGTGTTGCAAGTTGCTAAAAAGAACTTTGGTGTTGCGAAATTCCTTGACATGATCGCCGTTATGATGGATGTGGTTTGTACTTCTTGCAAACAAAAGGATATGACTCGAGAGAGTCAGATAGAGAAAGTGAAGAAGGCCATCGGTATTGGTGAAAACAAAGAGCTTATAAGAGATGGAGATACACGATGTGGTTCTTCTTTTAAAACACTGTGTAGTTTGGTTCATTCGTTTTCATCTTTTGTTGAGGTGTTTGAATATATTGAAGAGGAAGGCGACAATAGTTTAAGTCAACGTCAAGCGGATGCTCTTCAGAGATATTTCAAATCGTTTGATTTTGTATTTTATCTTCACTTGATGTTGGACGTTATTGGGTCGACAAGTGTAGTGTCACGCGTTCTTCTAAGAAAAGATGTTCACATCTCGAATACGATTTCATTGGTAAAATCAACCAAGAGTTTATTGCTAAAGCTTCGTTTGGAGGGGTTTGATTCACTTTTGGAGAAGATCTCTACTTTTTGTGAAAAACATGATATCGAAACGTTGAACTTGAATGACGATTATGTTAATCCAAAAAACCACAAACAAAAGTGCAATATCACCTATCGTCATCATTATGAGTTTAACTGTTTTAACACCGTCGTGGATATGGTAATTCAAGAATTTGATGTTCGCTTTAGCGACGAAAGCTGTGAGTTGCTTATTTGTATGGAAGCTTTGAGCCCGTGTGATTCATTCAAGAAGTTTGACGCATCAAAGTTATTGAGGTTGATTGAGATGTATCCAAATGATTTTAGTACCGCGGATAGGTTGACTGAATATCAACTTGGCAATTACATTCGCAATGTAAAAAAGGATGAAAGATTTGCCAACTTGAATAACATCGCCGATCTTCTTAAAGTGATGGTGGAAACAAGGAACCATCTTTCTCACCCGTTAGTCTATCGATTGTTGAAGCTAGCATTGGTTTTGCCGGTTACACCCGCAACTGTTCAGAGAGACTTTTCTGCAATAAAACTTATGAAGACAAATTTGCGCAATCAAATTGGTGATGACCTTTTGAATGCCTGTTTGATTTGTGCTGTAGAAAAACAAGCACTTGCCAACCATTGTTACAAATGGTGATGTAATGAATGGCCATGTAGAGATTTTATGATGGTTCCTTTTATTCTTTACCATCTTGATTTGTGTTTGGATTACATGTGACTTAAGTTTTTGTCTTTCACGGTCTTGAATATTTAACTTAAGTTAAATGCCATTCTAGTAACTGTAGT
The DNA here is from genome assembly GCF_002127325.2 of Helianthus annuus. Classification (NCBI taxonomy): domain Eukaryota; kingdom Viridiplantae; phylum Streptophyta; class Magnoliopsida; order Asterales; family Asteraceae; genus Helianthus; species Helianthus annuus. The sequence goes on along the minus strand of NC_035442.2, from coordinate 171,981,329 downwards.
TTAGTCCAAAGGTTTCATTTTTTGCTTGTGGGTCCAAAAAGGTTTCACCGTTGCCATTTTTAGTCTATTGGGTTAACTTCATCCATTTTTTCTGTTAATGAGAAGGGCAATTATGTCATTTTATATGTAATTCTATGAACAAGAAGGGCAATTCAGCCATATAAAATGATCGAATTGCCTTTCTCATTAACAGAAATAATGGATGAAGTTAACCCAGTGGACTAAAATGACAACGCTTTTTGGACCCACAGGCGAAAAATGAAATTTTTGGACTAAACTGACAAAATGACCCAAACCAGAGGAACTAAAATGACATTTAACTCTTTAATTTATTGTATTGGTTTCATATTTCATCATCACTAAAATCCTATGGATATCATGATGCATATTTTCTTTATATATTGTGCGGAGAAGAGCCACAAAACTTCAGGAGTCAAGACAAAGTTTTGGTCCATTTTAAACCAAGTGTGATTTCAGTATGTTCTTTTAATTTTTTTAATCTGCTTTTTACTATTATTTTACTCTTCTAAGCTAGTTTTCTTACTTTTATTTTGTCCTTCGTGCTAATAAAAAATTATGATCTGTTTCTTGTGATTGCTTGAGGTTGCAAACCAGCCGAGTGGAGCCCGATCCCGACCAAGCTCAAGTTCGGCTCGTTGGTAATTTATCAAGTTCAAGCTTGGTCCGGGCTCGACTTGTTTATTATCTATTAGTTAATGTATTAATTAAAAACAATATAAATAGTAGACTCGTTTAGGCCTACGAGCTCGATAAGTGATGCGTAGGTACTAAACAAACTTTTCTTTAGGTTTAGGCTCGGCTCCTAAACAAATTTAAATAAGCTCGGCTTGGCTCGTTTACTAAACAACTTTAGTTAAGGATGTAAGTGTTATTAATATTAATAAAATTAATGTTACACTAAGGCTCGACGAGCTTCACATGTCAGGCCTGAGTTCGAGCTCGATAAATAAATGAGCTTTGTTTAAGCTCTAGTTATGCTTGTGCTCAATAAAGCTAAGTTCATTCCAAGTTTTTTCTTGAGCAGCTCGACTTGTTTGCATCTCTACGTGTGAGGGCAATCACATGTAATTTCTTGAAGTTAGGAGGATATGTTTTGAACAACTTCTTTGTTTATGCAAGTTGTGTTTTAAAATAAAAAAAATAGTTAAAAATGAAAGAAAGATTGGATCATAATAATCCTTACCATAACTTATTGGTAGATATTAATCTATATTAATAATTTGACCGATGCTTGATACTATCCATATTAACAATTTAACTTAACCAATGATATTCCTATCTTTCAATTTTGTTGAAGAAGATTGGATTATAATAATTCGTACAATAACTTATTGGTTGATATTAATCCATACAAACAATTTAACCAATGATACTCCTAACTTTTAATTTTGTTATTTAAAACAATCTCACTCTAATGGATCATTTATAGATGCAATTAGAAGAGGGATGCCAGTGTCATGCTCTTGCATGGCAACGGACCATTGGTCACCCTTTTTAGTTTTTTTTTTTAATTAGGTTTTGTCTTTTTTACCATTTATACAATTAGAAGAGGGATGATAGTGCCATGCTGCATTGCAGTGGGCCAATGGTCAACTTTTTTAGTTTTTTTTTTTTTTTTTTAAATTATGTCTTGTCTTTTTATTATTTACCCTTCAACATTTAGTATTAACACTTTAAAATTTTTTAACTTTTTAAAAACTTTATAATTGTTATGTAACAACTAGAACCTATTAGCAATGTATAGAGAAGAATAGGAGAATGGGAGAATGAGAGATGGATTTCTTATTGATTCATTTCAATATCATATACAAATGCCATTATATATAGGCCCTTACATTAGTACATTAGTAACTAAAAGATAGGAGTTATAGATATGGATAGTCACTACATAATACATGCACTAAAGAGATAGGAGTTATAGATGTGGATAGTCATTACATAATGGATGCATTCATAACACTCCCCCTTGACTATCCACGTGATGATATACTATTCTTTAATACGCTTGGTGATGTTGCCTCGTTAAAAACCTTGCTAGGAAAACTCAGTGGGACAAAACCTCCGCTAAGGGAAAAAGAATGCAACGCGTATTGTCTCCCCCCTAATACTTCTGGATCAGGTATGTTGCCTCATTAAAAACCTTACTAAGAAAACCCATTGGGATAAAACTTAGTTAAGGGAAAAAGAGTGCAACTTGTATAATGCTCCCCCTCATTTTTACATGTATCCTATAAGTGACTCAGGTCCGGCTTCTTTGAAACTTGCTCAAACTTCGTAATCCATTGATGTGCAGCTTGGTATGTTGCTTGATCCATTAATGTCAAATCCTTCAATGAGCATTGATGTATTATCTTCATGTGAAATTTTAATTGCCTTCACTTGTAAGTAAATACCATAAGATCCATGAATATGTTTTGTTACATTCCCTGCATTTACAAAACTAACCAAACTTGTTGATGGGTTAGTAGAATATGAATCCATATCTTTTGTACCTTAAGGGTATAAAAGTATATGTTTTACCCGTTACATTATCTCCTCACTATGCACGAGTTATATCTTGTCAATGAATTTTATGACATGGTACTTCTGGACCAATGATCTTTACTTCTTTGATAGCAGATGATAAGAGTCAATTTCTATACCAACTACTTGGACATCATAAAATGTACGTATACCATAAGCTTTGTGCGTATGAAAATGTCCACCATCTTCTAGATGTATTATAATTGATGGATAATAATAATAATAATAACAATAATAATAATAATAATAATAATAATAATAATAATAATAATAATAATAATAATAATAATAATACAAATGCTTATTCTACATATCAAGGCACATATTTGCAATACCATCTTTAATTTGCAAATTCTTCCTTTAATAATTGAGCTCATTTTTATCTTTTCAGGAGATTCCATGATATCATCAATATATATTAGAATACTCAAAGACCTCTTATTGTTCTTTTAATGAAAACAAATGGATTCATTATAATTTATGTATTTTCTCTTTGCTAAGCTTATTGGTAAGTCGATTATTCCACATTTGAATCGACTATTTTAGTCCATACTATCTTTTTTAACTTTATAAATATATATTCTCGTACTCCTTTCCACTTTGACCAACAATGTTTGTGCATACACTCTTTAGGAGTGTTCACACGCAAACCTCCTCATTGATTTTATATCATATGCAAGGATATCTTAAATACTTGCTTCATTGTAAAATCCACATCGTACCATGTTTGTACACTGTGTACATTGAGATGCCATAATAACCAGGTACACTTTTTTTATGTATCTTTATTGGAGTATTGGTGCACAATAATTATAGGCATAAGGTGTTTCAATTAACCTCTTAAGCACTCAAATGCTTTAGGATACTCATAAGGAATTCCAGTTATATTCAATTCAATAACATATACAACATGTATACGTATTCAGACCCGAATTTATATAATAAACATAATATTCTCGAGAACTTATTTTATATGACATAGTATCAAGTGATACATAACTTTCATAAGACGCATGTCAATTCTCTTTTATATATTACCAGACTAATAAGATATTAGAAAGTCAAAACATCCACCACGGGAGAACACGTCTCCTAATAATCAGTCATAAGTCTTTGAAAAAATTCTTATGCCACCAATTTTGACTTATATAACTTAATTTGATTTTCACATGATTCGCGTAAAAGACACATTTGTATCCAACATATTTTACAACTTCAGTTATATGGACTGTTGTTCCAGAAACTTTCCATTCATTAGAGAACTAAACTCTGCCTTATTTGCGTCTTTCTATTTTGGCCAATCATTTCTTAATGTTCATTCATAGGCAGATCTGAAATCTGATCCCCATCATTTAATCATTTTAAGCGTTACATTATATACAAAAGTATAACGACGTCGATTTTTATTTCGATTCCATACATATCTTAGACATGATACAACTTATCGAGATCTCTTTATTTTCAGGTACCTGAGGTTCTTCTTGAACCATCATGTCTATTGTATCTTCAGTAGATCTTATTACTATAACCTCGACTTGGTCAACTTAATTACTTGCTCCAACTTTCGAGGAATTTTATTATTGGAATCGACTAGTCTACCACACTTCAGGTGTGCAATAGACTCATTACAAAATATGTGGTTGTCCTCTTGGACACAAATGTAACTGGAGCATAAGCAGTTGATTATGTGACTTACTTAGTCACTCTACTTAGGTCAGTGAACTTGTCTGGTAATTTGTTTTTTAATATTGGTAAATGAATTATACTTTAAACTTCTAGTTCATAGTTTATAGTCTGAGGATCAAGATGACATGATAATTCATTTAACTTTTCACTTTCCAACTGCTTGTTATCTCCCCCTAATGTTGGGAACATTCATTCACTAAAGTGAAAACCAATGAGTCATAAACAAATTTCTCACTAATGGCTTTAAGTATTCAATCATAGACGATTATTTATACCCAACATATTCTCAAACTTTTTAGAAGTCCCATCTTTGTGTGGTTTGGTGGATGAGTTTCAATATATGTCGCACTACCAAAATCTTTGATGAGACATCTTTGGTTCCTGGCCAAAAACCAACTGTATGGGGAGAACTATAACTTATTAGCTTGATGTGAATTGATGGTACAATATATAAAATTACATGTACCTAAATGAACTTTTGCTCCTCTCATGATCATTGGCTTTGTAACCAATAGTAATCTGGATTAATATGCTTGCTATCACATTAGCTAAGCGACAATCACACAAGCTTCAGGTTGTGGATTTGATAACCATTTAGACGATGCATCGATTTCAAAATACTAAATGGTATCATGTCGAGATACACATATTCCCTTATTATTTCCAAAATATTTAGGGATCTAAACCATACTTTAGTTGGTATATCATTAACTTCCATTGAGAGCAAATATTGCATGCACTTAACAAGAATAATCTTGTAGTTCTTCATTAAATTTCACATCATTATTGACTTGGTGTGGTCTAACCGATCATGCCAGTTAATCAAAAAAATCGTGATTCATAAACTTTTGATTTATGATCAATATCATAAGATGTGAGATAACAATGTGTTCTTATAATCACCCCATAATTGCTCACTTCGAGTGGTCAATCTCATTGTGACCATTATTACAATTTTGATAGTTGATCTCATTATTAACTTGGCTATTTTTACAACTTTTGATAACTGGATCTCATTAGTAACATGATCAGCATTATAAGTTTCTCAATTACATCCATCATCCCAACATTTTCAAAGATCTTATAATTATATTCACTTCAAGGAATGATGTAAACCAACCAAGTTTCATGGTTCGGACAAACGGATATGAAAACATTTCAAAGTTGTTATCCTTGTTCCATAATATTGCTACTTTAGCATATTTGAGAACGACAAATGAAAATTGTTTTATCCGATTTTACCTTGTAAATAATCTTCTCTTTGCATTACACCATAGAGAAGTAATTACATGTCCGAATCATATAAGGTCTAACATCTTATGACCTTCTACAAACTCAATATGAGATTTAGGGAGTATGACATCTCGGGTGTCATGTCTAAACTTTTGATTCTCTTTCATGAGAGATATTAAATCATTTTAGATGTTTGATTGAATACTACAAATGAGTATATGATAACATATGAAATACACAATATAAAATAAAGTCGAATTATATAATACATGGCGTCATAATATAATGTGTGACCACATAAAACAATTTATTATATTATCACAATATGTGACCACATAAAAAGTTGGTATGAAAACTTTATGAAATATGCATTTTCACAACACTTAAAAGAAAATATTTAAATCATATGTATTACCGTAACCAATTAATATTTTCACTTTTGATAACATCATTTAAGATAGAAAATTCATTAATTCTATTGTATCCATGGTTCAATCATCTCCATCGAATCGGCCACAAGACCAAAAATGTTTGTACAAAATAGTATTTGTATGAAATACAATTTCATATGTTAAATCAAAATATTAATAGCATTACTTGTTAATGTAACACCCCAAAACCCGAATGTTTATAATTGCCATGTGTTCTTATATGACTTAGCATGAAATAAATAACTAGGTTATTTAACCTAGTTAAGTGTGTGTGGTTAGAAGTACTAAATGACTAAAGTTGTACCCATTAATGCTTTAGTGGCTAACACAAGGTGTTGAATCAGTTCTGTTTGAACATAATGGAAAACATGAAAACATACCTGATTGCATCAGCACAGGCCAGCAGAGAATCCAGATGGAGACACAGCAATAAGTTTTGACATGATTGTCATCTTGGTCTGGTTCCTCCTTAGGGTGCAATCTAATGATGGTGGTAAGAGAAACCGATAAAGGGTAATCGGCTAGGAGAGGAAGGCGAGATTGATGTTATGTGTTATTAGGGTTTGTGTAATTGTCTAGCCCTTTAACCTCCACATTATTCTCCTTATATATGCACCCAGGAGGAAACCCTAATTAGTTAATAAGGGTAATTAGGCCCATCAACAATTACCAACTAATTATTTAATAGGATTGTTATATATTTTGATCCGTATAATGTAAATGATTATAATGGCTACTAGATTAAATTTAATATAAAATATTTAATCTTACATTCTCCCACTTAGCCGAGTAATCATTTACTATGAGTATTAGATAAGCCTGATCAGGAGTTAACACTCATTTTAGCCTTAACCAAGTACTATAGCAGAGAAATACAGCCGTTGAATCATTATGCGACTCAGGACCCCCATTAGTCATACTATAGCCTTAATTTAAAACCTAATCGTCATGATCAAAATATGCATAAGCCCTTTGTTTGATTTGTAACTTTATTTGTCTATATGCCATTATGTGGACTTGACATATTCTTAGAGACATACAAAATCAAACTGATGAGGAAAATTAACTGATACTTAGTCATTCATAGTACGATATGCAATTGCGCACGGCCATTAATTAATACCCGTCTATGAGCTCTCTTAATAAGACTTATGGGTAATAGCCCTTCAGTTATAGGATCCTTAAGCATATCATGAATGTATTCGATACAAAACTTAGTTTCCTCAATTCGTTCATAAACGAATAATTAACTGTGTATCGAAATTTAATGCAACACCTCTTGAACTGTTACTGTTCAAGGAGTCATGGTAGCTGACTTTATCACACTAATTCTTCAAAACATTAATTATATGGAGTTAATAAACTTATGAGTCCACTGATAAATTTCTAACAACATTTAATGACTATATTATGTCGTTATAACTTAGGTTGTTATTATCAGTTTATTATGACTTCTCCATGAGATAGGTTTTGTCTGCTGACATAAGGATATACCCGAAATTACATTCTATAATCTTTGAATATCACAAAGTTAGAGTAATAAACTGGTTTTAGTTCTCACTTCTTCTTTAAATTGTAGTCTCTCGTTTCTTTTAAAGATATTGTAATACTCCATTAGATGCTTCACATTAATCTAGACATATCTAGTGTGTTGCAATGTGAGTAATATCTAAACGAGTATAGACTTAAACTTACATAAGGCTTCCAATTAATGAAGCGTAAATAAATAATCTCATTTATCCTATTACCTTCTAAAGGAGAGCAATATTGGTTGTTAAATATGTAAGGACCTATTTAATGTTAAACTTATGGAACGGAACTAATGTTCCATTGGGTCTACCTCGGTATGTTATGATATCTATCACTTAAGAGATATCTCTGAGATTTATTATATCAAAGTTTGTGTTAACAATGCTTTGACTTATGTAACTGTTATGGGTCATTTTCTAAGCATACATATCCTGACCAATATCCTGCCTTTGTTTGTTCGCTTGTGACCAGGATGCTGGAAGAGGATATTACTGACCTCTTGGGTAATATCCTGAGATTTGTTAATTAACCACGTGCAGGTTGAAGACTAAGACTTACCAACGGTCGAAAGGACTTCTTCTCCTTAAGACTCGGACGAATTTGTTGAAGAAGAGACGTTGAGCCCGAAAGACGGGGTCTACAACGTTCAATGAGGGAATATCCGGTGGATCCCGCAAGTTTAGGATAGTTTGTTGGTTTATCTTTACTATAAATAGATGTGGTGGATCAAGTTTAAGGCACACACTCTTTCACCAATACTTCCGTACACTTTTGCTCTCTAGCTGCTAGCAACCACTATACACAAACACTTGTATTCAAATCTCATTGTAACACTTATTTGATCCGCACCACATCCTGCACTGTATCCTGATATTTGAAGCAATAGAAGAACAAGGCAGATGCGATTGTCAGCTCCCGAGGTTTTATGCCGGCGATCTAGATTGATCAAGGGCTTTCCTCGTACATCTCGTGTCATTTACTTTACTTTCTGCTCATTGTTTGATCAATAATACAGCTCGATATCCTGAGCCGTATCCCGAATACTGTTTTCATAAACAACTTAGCAAGCACATTTTCAACAACACTTTCTAGCACACTACCTCACTTAACTAATTTGATCATTAAATTGCTTAGGTAATTTTTGACCAAAACAATTTGGCGCCCACCGTGGGGCAAGTGGTGCTTTCTTTACTAAAAATCTTTATCAAATCGCTAGTCAGTTTTCTGTTTTCAAAACTTTTTGCCACATTGTCCATAATGGCCTTAAGATCAAACATGAGTTCCTCTACTGTGTCTGCTATGATTTCTGCTACTACTGGGCCAGTGCTTCCACCACCTCCTCCAAGGATGCAATCTTCTTCGCAACCTCAGGACGTTATCCCTACCCGGACTGTTCAGGGATCTGCTCCGATTTTGGCTTCTAATGATGAAATCCTAACCTTATTTGGGAGTGTGCAGGAACAAATGAGGCAGCAACAAGAAACAAACCAGATGCTGTTGAGGGAGATACAACTCCTGAAGTCCGGCTCGAGCAGACCTGCTGAGGATATCGTCACTCCATTGCAGCCCAGAGCTTTGAACTTTAGTTCAGCCGTGTACAATGAGGATAATAGGGGGAATATTGTGCCCAGCCTCCCTCAGAATCCTACTCCTGAGATACCCTCCTCGGTTAGGATGTCTATCGTGAGGAGCTCAGGATATGTTTCGGGATATGGGCAGAATCCTCCGACTGGTAACGTATCTAATAATAATAATGCTATTACCACTAACAGTGTTGGATCTTTGCAGGATACAACTGTAACGTCAGAATTATCCAGGGAGCTTCAGAAATTAAAGGATATGATATCCAGTGTACCTGGGGTGGTGCAGCCAATTCCTGAAGTATCCCAGGATAGCCACAGGATATCTCGGTTCGTGCATCCTATATGTGATGCTGAAATCCCAAAAAGATTTCAGACTCCGAACATGAAGCTTTACGACGGAACCACGGATCCTGAAGAGCATATTGCCCAGTATAGGGACAGGATGGAGATCAACCCTATCCCTCCAGATCTCAAGGAAGCTTGCCTGTGCAAGGGTTTCGGTTCTACTCTAACAGGATCAGCCTTAAAATGGCTGTTAAATGTTCCTCCGCATTCGATTACATCATTTTCCCACTTAGTCAATTTATTTAATAGTCAATTTTCTTGCAGTCGGAGTTTTGAAAAACTAACCAGTGATCTTTACAGGATAACTCAAGGACCTCAGGAATCCTTGAGGGAATATGTGAACAAATTCAGTCGAGAATCCTTGGATATCCTCATATAAGCCATATCGCTCCAAGCCATATGGCAGAACTGATAACAAGAGAGTGAACGCCGTTGAAGACGAGGATCCCGAAGAATATCCTGAATTATCTGAATATTGCTTTTCTGTTAATATACCTGAACTAATGTATGCTATGCAGGGTCTAGGAGATAAAGCCAGGTGGCCTCGGAAGAATCAACAAAAAGCTGATTGGAAGGATAAATCCAAATGGTGTGCCTTCCATGAGGATTTCGGACATATTACGGAGGATTGCATTGCTTTGAGGAAGGAAATAAGTTATCTTCTGAGCAAAGGATATCTAAAAGATCTCTTGGGAAGAAAAAAGAATAAAGGACAGGATACTGAAAAGGATCCTGAACGAGCAGCCTCACCTCCCCCGGATGCCAAAATAATCAACTTTATTTCGGGAGGATCCGATATTTGTGGGACTTCGTATTCAGCGGCAAAGAGACATGCAAAAGAAGCTAAGGCTGAGAGGGGAGACAAACCTGTCAAGATGACTACCCTCACAACCGACAAAATGATCACGTTTGACGCTGATGACAGGGATACTGTCCAGGATCCTCACCATGATGCTCTGGTAATAAAGTTATATGTGGCCAACCATTTTGTACGCAGGATACTGGTTGATAATGGCAGTTCCGTCAACATAATCCAACTGGAGACTCTGAAGAGAATGAATGTGTCTCCGATGGATATCACTTCGAAGTCTACTGTGCTCGTTGGTTTCAGTGGAGAAGCTAGGAACACAGTGGGAGAGATAAAGCTGCCCATATATGTCGAAGGAGTCAACAAGATGCAACGTTTCTGTGTGATGGATTCTCTATCCTGCTATAACATCATCCTCGGGAGACCGTGGATTCATGATATGAAGGCCGTTCCATCAACATACCACCAATGCATTAAGATTCCTACCCCTTGGGGAGTTGTCAAAATCGATAGTGATCAGCAAGAAGTGAAAGAATGTTACTCATCCTCAATGAAATCCTTGGCCAAACCAAGTCCAGCATAGCAATTAAAGATGCGGGCTCAGGATATCGTGGAAACTTCGGAGCAGGATGTGAAAAAAGTTATCCTGGACCAAGATAATCCTGATATCTCGGTGCTCGTAGGAACCAATATCCCTCAGGATATTGAAGAACAATTAACTAACTTTCTGAAGTGCAGGATGTCTACATTCGCATGGAAGCATGAGGATATGACAGGTATATCAAAAGACATTATTACTCACAAGCTTGGAATCGACAGGTCATACAAGCCTATACAACAAAAAAGAAGGAAATTCGCCCCTGAACGGAATGCAATTATCCAAGAAGAAGTTGAAAGATTATTGAAGTCTAGAATGATTAGAGAAGTCAAATTCCCTAGATGGCTAGCAAATGTGGTAGTGCTTCAAAAGAAGAATGGGAAGTGGAGAGTTTGTGTAGACTACACAGACCTGAACAAAGCCTGTCCAAAAGACCCATTCCCTCTGCCTCATATAGACTCGATGGTGGATGCCACTGCCTGCCATGAAATGTTAACCTTCATGGATGCATCCTCAGGATTCCAGCAGATTCAAATGGAACCTTCAGACGAGGAGGATACTGCTTTCATGACACCAACAGGTATTTACTGTTATACTGCTATGCCTTTTGGTTTAAAAAATGCAGGTGCGACGTACCAGAGATTGGTGAACATGATGTTCAAAGACAAACTGGGGGACACCATGGAAGTATATATCGATGATATGGTGGTGAAGTCTAAAAAGGCCGAGGATCACCTCCAGGATATCAAGGGAGCATTTGATATCCTGGATCAATACAACATGAAGCTGAATCCTGCTAAATGCCATTTCGGAGTGGGGGCAGGAAAGTTTCTTGGGTACATGGTGACAAAAAGAGGGATAGAGGCGAGCCCGGAGCAGATTAAAGCTATCTTGAATATAAGTCACCCTCGAATATGAAGGATGTTCAGCGGCTAACGGGACGAGTGGCAGCCTTGAATAGATTTATTTCAAGATCCTCGGAAAAGTGTAAAGAATTCTATGATATCTTGAAAAAGAATAAGAAATTTGAATGGGGCGAGAAGCATGAAGCAGCCCTACAGGATTTGAAGCAGTATCTCTCAACCGCGCCTCTATTGATGAAGCCGGAAGATGGCGAACCATTATCCCTGTATATCTTGCAGTATTAGGGAATGCAGTAAGTGCAGTACTCGTAAAGGATCATGAAGGTCAGCAGTATCCTGTTTATTATGTTAGCAAAAGTTTGTTAAATGCTGAAACTAGATATTCTCACCTAGAAAAACTAATATTGGCTCTAGTAATGGCATCAACAAAGCTTAGACATTATTTTGAAACACATAGGATTCATGTTAAAACTAATTATCCTGTTAAGAATGTGCTTAGGAAACCGGAGATGTCGGGTAGAATGGCTAAGTGGTCGGTAAAATTAAGTGCCTATGATTTAATATATGAACCTAGAAATGCAATAAAGTTTCAGGCTCTAGCAGACTTTGTGGCTGATTTCAGTAGTGATATTCAAAATGAAGTAGACCTAGAAGTGCAACAACTAGGAGAGAACTTAGAATCTTGGACATTATATACTGATGGTGCATCTAATGTAAGGGGTGTAGGTTTAGGTATACTACTAAAATCGCCACAGGGGGACATAATACCCCAGGCTGTTAGATGTGAATTCCCTGCTACTAACAATGAGGCAGAATATGAAGCTTTAATTGCAGGATTAGAATTGGCTAAGAATATGAATATCAAGAATTTGCAAGTATATGTTGATTCCTTGTTAATTACTAATCATTTTAATGGATCCTATGCAGTCAAGGGTGAGAAACTAATTGAATACCTCGGTATTCTTAAAAAATTAGCAGGATATTTCGATATTTTTACACTTGAACAGGTACCAAGAGAGGATAACGCCGAAGCAGACGCATTGGCAAACTTGGGATCATCAATCAGGATACCAGAAGGGACCCCGATACCGATATTACATATCCTGTATCCTGCAACGGATCCTCAGCATAAGGAAGTAGCAAGTATTCAAGATCCTGGAGTGGTGTATCCTGAAGGGGATCCTAAATCCTGGACAACTCCAATTATGAGATATCTCAAGGAAGGACATATCCCCGAAGATGAAAATCCGAAAGCATTTAGGATGAAGGTATCACGATTCACTATTATAAATAATATTTTATATAAGAAATCTCTTGCAGGACCATACTTGAGATGCTTGGAGGATACTGAAGCCAAAGAAGTACTTCGAGATATACATGAAGGGGATTGTGGTAACCACACTGGGGGCAGGTCATTATTTTCGAAAGTATTAAGGACAGGATATTATTGGCCAACAATGAGAAAAGATGCTGCAGAGTATGCTCGAAGATGTGATGCGTGCCAAAGACATAGTAACGTATTGCATCAGCCCGCTGAACCGTTATATCCTATTGTTTCCCCTTGGCCATTTATGAAGTGGGGGATGGATATAGTAGGAAAATTACCAAAGGCCCCGGGAGGAAAAGTCTTTATGCTAGCTGTTTTGGTCAAAAATCACACAAGGATAATGCAACCAAACTCTAAGTAAACGGGGAATGATGCTTGGTTTGTTGAAAAAGTAAAGGATCACTTTAGTAAGAAATATGCAAGTGACACAAGGATTTATACGAGGAAAAAGCCCTTGATCAATGTATGATCTCCGGCATAAAAAACCTCGGGTGATGGCAACTACCGATCACCAAACTTCAATATAACAAAAAATGGTTACAACTTCGGATGATAATGAGCTGAGTACAAGGATCACTATAGTATCGAGTGTCTAAGCGTGTGAGAAATGTGTTGTGTGTCTTCCGAATGGGGAAGAGTGTTATATATACAAGTGTGAGTGGCCTATTTTAGGTAAACGAACTAATAATCAGCTCATTACCCCTTTAGAAATAAAAGTAAATCTAGCCTAAATTATCGCCCTTAAATCATGCCAAGTTTCCATATCCTTCACAACGTTCATCTCTGATTAAGCATATGCCAAAGTTGTAAAGACGCGTCCCTTGATTGTGATGCTAAGAGCGGATCCTGCTAGACATTCCTGCAAAATGACATTAAGTTCAATGAAAGCAACTGTTAGCATGAGGATCCCTATGATGGTCCGTGATCCTGATCCTGGAACTCTGCTGAGGATCACTATCTGCCAAAGAAACAAGGATCACTGGTTAGGATCACATGTAAGGATCATGTGTTATAAAAATCCAGCCCTAACAATTGCCCCCAAAATATAAGGAGTGATATTGTAAATAAATGAGTTATATTTTGCTTGATCTTATCTGTAACGAGCTAATCGGATAATTAGCCGTTAAAGTCGAACTAGCCGTTGCAATTCTTACGTCACAGAAGTGACAGCCCTGCAGATCATCATTATAAATAGGAGATAGAGATAGGATCAATTCGCATTTAAAATCAAAGAAACTCCCTTTATAATCTCGTCTGAAGATCAATCAGGTATCTCTCTTCTTCCTTCTTCCTTCTCTTACTCTGTTTTTCTGCTTCTTTGTTTTTCGTCTGCAAATATGTTGCTCCGGAATTCTCCTCATAAGGATCCTGAGAAGAACAGTCCCTTGAAAGGTCAAGGGATCATCAAAGACTCTCCCACCGAGAGGTGCTGTTTCACTGATCCTCAGGTTGATAGAATCCGTCACTGTTTTCCGGCGAACACCATCTTCAAGTCCTTCACTCCCACTGCTTTGAGTGACTTTATCTCTGATACTTGGGTGGCCTTTCCTGTTACCCCGTTCTTCATAGGGTATTCATATCCTTTCCCACAGTTCACTCAATCCTTCTTCTCTCTCACCGGCATCTGCTATATCCAGGCTATGCCCATGATCTGGAGGGTATTGTATACCCTTGAGAGGATCATTGAACAAGAAGGGATTGACCTTGGTATGGCGGAGCTGGCTGAGATGTACGATCTTACCACTTTCGGACCCCATCGTTATCTATTTAAGCGAAAAGCTGGAGAGGATCATCCTGTCTTCAAGGTCACCAAGAACGACACGAATTGGAAGCGACGGTTCTTCTTTGTTAGGAGGGATACCATCCCTGATGGGAAGGATCTGCCCAAAGAGTGGGCTACTCATGGTAGGATAGAGGATCCTGGAAGGATCACCATAAGATTTGTTCCTTAGGATGAGGATCACTAACATTTTCTTTTGTTTTTTGTTTATTGTGCAGCTATTTCCATCTCTCGTCTGAAGTTGACACCTGCTGCAAAAGAGAGACTTTTAGCCTTCAAGAAGCTTGATCCGGAGACAAGGACTTTCCAGGTTGCTACTCAAGATTCCCAAGAAGTGTCCTCTGCCTCTGTCACGATGTCAAGTAAGTATCCTGATTAAAAAGTAGTTTCATGTAGGATTTTTTTAAATTAGTTAGAATACTTATCTAATTTTGGTTGTGTAGGTGCTGGAAAATCTGCTAAATCTGCCTCCAAGTTTGGCATTGATGATCTTGCTAATGTCAAATCTGCGAGGAAGAAGACCCCTGCTGCCAGTCCAACCGCTTCAGCCCCTAAAGCACCTATTAGGGGTAAAGGAAAGAAGAGGAAGGCCTCTGAGGATCTTCAAGGATTTCCCCTGCTCCGCCAACAGTTTCTTGATTACGTTAACGAAGTAAGGATCACTGCTCCTGCTTGTATATCCTGCTTGTATATCCTGCTTGTATATCCTGCTTGTTTGAGGATCATCTGGTCCTGAACTTACCCTTTTCCCTTTTGGCAGAAACTCGCTGAAATAGAAACATATATTGGCCACGTTGAGGATCAAGACCGCCAAATTGCCGACCTCCAACAGATGGGTGTGCTAAAGGATCTCAAGATTGCTGATCTTGAGAAGGAGCTCCGGGCCACCAAGGATAAAGCTGCCAGGATGCTGATCAATTTTGATTATGAGAAGCATGACATTACCCAGGATGCCAAGGTCTCTGCTGCGATAACCATGTATAAGATCCAGCTGCAGATGGCTGCGGAGGCTCAGGATCCTTCCTTCAACAAAGGCACATGGGACGTGGAAGGCTGGAAGGCGAGGCTGGCAGAGTTGGAGGATGATGAGGAGGCTGAGGAGATCCCAATGCTTGAGGGCGGTGATGTTGGCAAGGATCAGGGGGAAGCAAGTGGAGCTGGTGGTGATGGTGCAGCGAAGGTTTGAGCTGCAGGATTGGGCAATGATGGAAATTTCTAGACATAGCCGGAGCCCAATTTTTTTAAAATTTGGTAGTGGTTTTTTGTGGTTGTGATGTTTTGAAACAATTTATGGTCTGTAACTCAAACAATAGTTTTTAGGGTTAAGGATCCTGGATCCTTTGGACAATAGGTAGGATCGCAAATGGTGGAGGGATCCTCTGTTTGGGGGATGAAGCCTTTGTGATCCTGCCGCTCTTACTTTCCTGCACCTGCTATGACCGCATAAACAATGGACACCCTTTGCCAACCCATGTGGACGGGCCACGTTTTGCTGGTAGAAACGTGGGTTGGCAATTTTGACAACTTTTGAAAGGGTTTAAAATCCTTTGTTAATAAAATAACTCTAATCTTTCTGGCTTATCTCGTGTTGTTATCCTTTGCTTATCCTTTTATTTTCCAATTGTTAAGCAAATCATGTTCAATCATTTTAGGATATGATCCTGGATCAAATATCCTGTAATCGAAAAATTTTCAAAAATAGTTTATGATCGAGGATCATAGGTTTAGTTGTCAAAGTGTAAGGGTTGTTCAGAATAGTGAGTATAATCAAAATAGTCAAGGATCATACCTGAGAATCCAAGTTAGGATCCTAACCTTTAATCAAGATAACTGTTTTGGTCAAAAAATCACACAAGGATAATGCAACCAAACTTTATGTAAATGGGGTATGATGCTTGGTTAATTGAAAAAGTAAAGGATCACTTCAGTATGAAATATGCAAAGACACAATGATTTATACGAGGAAAAAGCCCTTGATCAATGTATGATCTCCGGCATAAAAAACCTCGGGTGATGGCAACTACCGATCACCAACTTCAATATATCAAAATATAGTTACAACTTCGGATGATAATGAGCTGAGTACAAGGATCACTATCGTAACGTGTGTCTAAGCGTGTGAGAATTGTGTTGTGTGTTCTTCCGAATGGGGAAGAGTGTTATATATACAAGTGTAGGTGACCTATTTTAGGTAAAAAGACTAATAATCAGCTCATTACCCCTTTAGAAATAAAAGTAAATCTAGCCTAAATTGTCGCCCTTGAATCATGCCAAGTTTCCATATCCTTTGCAACGTCCATCTCCGATTAAGCACATGCTATAATTGTAAAGACGCGTCCCTTGATAGTGATGCTAAGAGTGGATCCTGCTAGATGTTCCTGCAAAATGACATTAAGTTCAACGAAAGCAACTGTTAGCATGAGGATCCTATGATGGTCCGTGATCCTGATCCTGGAACTCTGCTGAGGATCACTATCTGCCAAAGAAACAAGGATCACCGGTTAGGATCACACGTAAGGATCATGTATTGTAAAAATCCAGCCCTAACAATTGCCCCCAAAATATAAGGAGTGATTTTTGTAAATAAATGAGTTATATTTTGCTTTGATCTTATCTGCAACGAACAACTCGGATAACTAGCCGTTAATCTCGAACTAGCCGTTGCAACCCTTACGTCATAGATGTGACAATCCTGCAGATCATCATTATAAATAGGAGATATAGTTAGGATCAATTTGCATTTAAATTTAAGAGCTACTCCCTTTATAATCTCGTCCGAAAGATCGATCAGGTATTCTTCTTCTTTTCTTTCCCTCTCTTACTCTGTTTTCCTTTCTCTTTCTATTCTTCCGCGAATATGTTGCTCCGGAACTCTCCTCACAAGGATCACCAGAGGAATAGCCCCTTGAAAGGTCAAGGGATTATTAAAGATTCTCCTACCGAGAGATGCTGCTTCACCGATGCTCATGTTGATAGGATCCGTCACTGTTTTCCGGCGGATGCTATCTTCAAGTCATTCACTTCCACCGCTTTAAGCGATTTTGTTTCTGACACCTGGGTGGCTTTTCCTGCAACTCCGTTTACCATAGGATATTCGTATCCTTTTCCAGCCTTCACCCAATCCTTCTTTTCCTTGACCGGCATGTCTTATATCCAAGCCATGCCGATGATCTGGAGGGTTCTGTATACCCTTGAGAGGATCATTGAGCAGGAGGGGATTGACTTAGGGATGTCGGAGCTGGCTGAGCTATATGATCTTACCACGTTTGGTTCCTGTCGGTACTTGTTGAAACGGAAAGCTGGGGAGGATCACCCTGTTCTTAAGGTCACCAAGAATGATATAAATTGGAAGCGGCGATTCTTCTTTGTTAGGAGGGATACCATCCCTAATGGGAAGGATCTGCCCAAGGAGTGGGCTACTCATGGTAGGATAGAGGATCCTGGAAGGATCACCATCAGACTTGTTTCTTATGATGAGGATCACTAATGTCTTTCTTTGTTATTTGTTTATTGTGCAGCTATCTCCATCTCTTATCTGAAGCTGACACCTGCGGCAAAAGAGAGGCTTTTGGCCTTCAAGAAGCTTGATCCGGAGACAAGAAGTTTTCAAGTTGCCATTCAAGATTCACTGGAAGTATCCTCCGCATCTGCCACAATGTCAAGTAAGTATCCTCATTAAAAAGTAGTTCTATGCAAGACTGTTAAATTAGTTAGGAAACTTATCTTGTTTTGATTGTGTAGGTGCTGGGAAATCTGCTAAGTCTGCCAAGTCTGCCTCCAAGTTCGGGATTGATGAACTTGCCAATGTCAAGTCTTCAAGAAAGAAGACTTCTGTTGCCAGTCCCTCTGCTTCGGCCCATAAAGCACCTGTTAGGGGTAAGGGGAAGAAGAGAAAGACTTCTGAGGATCTCCAAGGATTTCCCCTGCTCCGCCAGCAGTTCCTTGACTATGTCAATGAGGTAAGGATCATTGCCCCTGTTGGTTATCCTTCTTGAATATCCTGCTTGTGTATTTTGCCTGTATATCCTGCTTCTTTGAGGATCACCTGGTCCTAAGCTTACCTTTTTTCTCTGCAGAAACTTGCTGAGATTGAGACCTACCTTGGCCATGTCGAGGATCAGGAAAGCCAAATCGCCGACCTCCAACAAATGGGCGTGTTAAAGGATCTCAAGATAGCCGATCTTGAGAAGGAACTCCGGGCTACTAAGGATGAGGCTGCTCAAATGCTGATCAACATGGATGGCGAGAAGCAGGAGATCACCCAGGACGCCAAGGTCTCTGCCGCAATTGCTATGTACAAGATACAACTACAGATGGCTGCGGAGGCTCAGGATCCTGCCTTTGACAAAAGCTCATGGGACGTGGAGGGTTGGAAGGCGAGATTGGCAGAGCTGGAGGATGAGGACGAAGCTGAGGAGATCCCAATGCTGGAGGGCAGTGACGCTGACAAGGATCAGGGTGGAGAAGCTGGTGGTGATGGAGCAGCAAAGGTGTGAGCTGCTGGATTGGGCGATGATGGATATTCGTGACTAGGCCGGAGCCCAATTTTTTAGGTTTGGTAGTGGTTTGTGGTTGTGATGTTTGAAACAATTTATGGTTTGTACTTAAACAATAGTTTTTAGGGTTAAGGATCTTGGATCCTTTGGACAATAGGTAGGATCGCAAATGGTGGAGGGATCCTCTGTTTGGGGGATGAAGCCTTTGTGATCCTGCCGCTTTTACTTTCCTGCACCTGCTAAGACCGCATAGACAATGGACACCCTTTGCCAACCCATGTGGACGGGCCACGTTTTGCTGGTAGAAATGTGGGTTGGCCATTTTGACAATTTTTTGAAAGGGTTTAAGATCCTTTTGTTAATACTATAACTTTTAATCTTTCTGGCTTATCTCATGTTGTTATCCTTTATTTATCCTCTTTATTTTCCAGTTGTTTTAGAAATATATTTGTTAGAGTAACAAGAGTTGAGCAAACCATGTTTAATAAATTTAGGATATGATCTTAGATCAAATATCCTATCATTGAAAATTTTCAAGGATCATAGGTTTAGTTGTCAAAGTGTAAGGGTTGTTTAGTATAATCAGAATAGTCAAGGATCATACCTGAGGATCCAAGTTAGGATCCTAACCTTTAATCAAGATAACCAAAAGTGAAATTTTAACGGATAATAAGGATTAAGGATCCTTATTTGTTTAACTTCGAGAACCTGAAAAACGGAACATAACTTGGGACTAAGCCAATGTAAAAGATAAATTAATAACTGGGGACATGCCCAAAGGATGACTGGGGATGATCCCAAAGGATCACTGGGGACAAGCCCAAAGGATAACTGGGGACAAGCCCAAAGGATAACTGGGGACAAGCCCAAAGGATCGTATGTAAACTGGAGTATGGCCCTTACTGGCGACTATCCAAACTTAGTGACATGAAAATGTCAAAACCTTAGCTAACGTGAAAACGTTAGAAACCTTAGGAACGGATGTATGGTACGTCTACCATTATACGTAGGATCCTGGGTATAGCCAGTACGATGAGGTTGTCAGCCCCGGAAGTGGGTACTGGTCCCAAAGACGTGAACTATATCAGGATCATCGTGCGCTGCTGGCGGAAACTGGGGATAATCCCAAGGATAACTGGGGTTGAACCCAAGGATCTGCGTTGCTTTTGAAGATCTTTGACGATATGCTGTAGATACCTGAACTATCATAACTCAAATGGTTCGTGAGAAGAGGATGAAGGATACAGGATCCTTATCCTTTGGTAAAAAGTAAGGAAATGTAATAGATTTAAGATAAGGATATTACCAGAGTAAGGATCACTGACATCACCGGGATCTTTCGAGGATACTTCAATGTAAGGATCACATGCTTGAAGGATCATGTTCACATAAAGTACTTCTTTAAGTGAACAGCATTCCAGGCTCTTGGTAACAAATTTCCTTCCATGGTTAGCAATCTGTATGCCCCCTTTCCTGCTTCAGCTTCAATCAAGTAAGGACCTTCCCACTTTGGTGCTAACTTCCCGTCAGCAGGATTGATAGTGTTTTGGAATGCTTTTCTCAACACCATATCTCTGACTTGGAACTTCCTTATCCTAACATTTTTGTTGCAAGTACCAGCCATTCTTTGTTGGTAGCTTGCCATCCTTATCCTAGCCAGATCCCTGATTTCCTCAATAGTATCCAAATCCTGAGCCAGGATTGTAGCATTCTCTTCAGGATCATGAGCACTTGTTCTAGCAGTTGGGATCACCATCTCTGTTGGGATCACTGCTTCTGCCCCAAATACTAAAGAGAAAGGTGTTTGACCAGTGGCATTCTTGGGAGTTGTCCTATCAGCCCATAGCACATAAGGTAACTCCTCTGCCCATTTCCCCTTCTTGGATCCTAGCTTCTTCTTCAGATTGTTGATGATGATCTTGTTGGATGATTCTGCTTGACCATTGGCTTGTGGATGAACTGGTGTTGATGTTATCATCTTAATTCCCCAACTGTCACAAAAGTTAGTGGTTCTGCTTCCAATGAATTGGGAACCATTATCACATACAATTTCAGAGGGAATGCCAAATCTAGTTATAATGTTTCTTTTGATAAAGGATATAATTTCTTTTTCTCTGACTTGAGCAAAAGCTTCAGCTTCTATCCACTTAGAGAAGTAGCCAGTCATGGCAAGCATAAATACTTTTCCACCAGGTGCTTTAGGGAGCTTGCCAACTATATCCATCCCCCATCTCATGAATGGCCAAGAGGATGGTATAGGATGTAGCAATTCGGCTGGCTGATGGAGGATATTGCTGTGTCTTTGACAAGGATCACATTTCCTAGCATATTCTACAGCATCCCTTTTCATGGTTGGCCAGTAGTATCCTGTTCTAAGGATCCTTGAGAACAATGCCCTGCCCCCAGTGTGGTTTCCACAATCTCCTTCATGAAAGTCTCTCAACACTTCTTCAATTTCAGGATCCTCGATACATCTTAAATATGGTCCTGCAAGAGATCGTTTATATAGCACATTATTTAAGATTGTGAATTGAGATACCTTGATCCTGAAAGCTCTAGGATTCTCTCCCATAGGAATCTCCCCGTGTTGTAAGTATCTCATGATTGGTGAGATCCATGATCCTGAATAAGATTGAGCTTCTTCACTAGGGATCACTGCAGTATCCTCTTCTATTTCCATGGCCACCTGATTTTCAATAGCAGGAGCCAGGATATGGATGATAGGGATACTTATATCTTCAGGAATCTTTAAGGATGATCCTAGGTTGGCCAATGCATCAGCTTCCGTGTTATCCTCCCTTGGTACCTGTGTTAAGCTGAAAGAGACAAAAGAGAGTGCCAATTCCTTAACTATCTCTAAATATTTGGTTAGTTTTTCTCCTTTAACAGCATAGGATCCATTAAAGTGATTGGTGATCAATAATGAGTCCACATATACTTTAAGATATTTCACCCCCATATCCTTAGCAATTTGCAAGCCAGCAATTAAGGCTTCATATTCAGCCTCATTGTTAGTTGCTTGGAAGTCACAGGCTATGGAGTGGGGTATTATGTCCCCCTGTGGCGATTTTAGTAGTATCCCGAGCCCTGTGCCCTTGACATTTGAGGATCCATCAGTGTGTAGTATCCAAGGATCCTTGGTCTCATCCAGCTGCTGGACTTCCAATTCTGCTTCCTTTTGTAGATCACTACTGAAATCAGCCACAAAGTCAGCTAGTGCTTGGGATTTGATGGCTGTTCTTGGCTCATATCTTATATCATGGGTACTAAGCTTTACTGCCCACTTAGCCATTCTTCCTGACATCTCTGGTTTCCTGAGGACATTCTTAATTGGAAAGTTAGTTCTAACAATAATAGTATGGGTTTCAAAATAATGCCTTAACTTAGTTGATGCCATGATTAATGCAAGAATAAGTTTTTCGAGGTGTGAGTACCTGGATTCGGCATCAAGTAAACTCTTACTTACATAGTAGATAGGATATTGTGTACCTTCGTGATCCTTAACAAGGACAGCACTTACAGTGGTTGAGGATACCGCCAGATATAAGGATAACACATCTCCTTTTTCGGGTTTTGTTAATGCTGGTGCTGAGGACATATATTCTTTAAGGGCTTGTAAAGCATTCTCATGTTTCTCAGTCCATTCAAACTTCTTGTTCTTCCTTAGGATATCGTAAAATTCTTTACATTTTTCTGAGGATTTTGATATGAACCTGTTCAGAGCTGCTATCCTGCCTGTTAGCCTCTGCACATCCTTAGCATTGGCAGGGGACTTGATGTTCACTAGTGCTTTAATTTGCTCCGGACTTGCTTCAATGCCCCTCTGAGTTACCATATATCCTAGGAATTTACCTGCCTTAACACCAAAGTGGCATTTTGAAGGATTAAGCTTCATGTTATAGTTATCAAGGATATCAAATGCTTCTTCCAAATCCCTTAGGTGATCCTCAGCTTTCTTTGATTTGACTACCATATCATCTATGTATACTTCCATAGTTTGTCCTATTTGATCTTTGAACATCATATTCACCAGCCTTTGATATGTTGCACCTGCATTTCTTAGTCCAAAAGGCATGGCAATATAACAATATAAACCGGTTGGGGTCATAAAGGCTGTATCCTCTTGGTCAGATGGTTCCATCTGAATTTGTTGGAATCCAGATGATGCATCCATAAAGGTCAACAGTTAATGCCCCGCTGTTGCATCCACCATGGAGTCAATGTGGGGTAATGGGAAAGGATCCTTAGGACATGCCTTATTCAGATCAGTGAAATCGACACATACCCTCCACTTTCCGTTTTTCTTTTGGACAACGACCACATTGGCTAACCATTTTGGATATTTTACCTCTCTGATCATACCTGCTCGAAGTAGTCTCTCTACTTCTTCTTGGATAATGGCATTCCTTTCTGGTGCAAACTTCCTCCTTTTTTGATGGATTGGTTTGATAGACCTGTCAATGCCAAGTTTATGAGTTATGATATCCTTAGATATACATGTCATATCTTCGTGCTTCCATGCAAAGGTAGACTTTCTTCTTTTGAGGAAGGATATCATGTCTTCTTTCATCTTGCCAAGGATCCCTGATCCGATATAGATTTTTGATTCAGGATCACTAGGATCCAAGAGGATTTCGTCCACATCTTGTTCCCTTGCCTCCAAGACATTCCTCGGAGGATACTGTAATTGCTATTGCTCCCTTGGCTTCGAGGTTGGCTTCATGGATGAGGTATAACAATCCTTAGCCTCCTGCTGATCACTGTCGATCTTGATTATCCCCCATGGGCTAGGGAGTTTCACACATTGATGATAGGTGGATGGGACTGCTTTCATATCATGTATCCATGGCCTGCCAAGGATAACATTGCAACAAGATAAACAGTCAATAACACAAAATTTTTGATAATTATGTAATCCTTCCACGTAGATTGGGAGTTTGATGTCCCCCAGAGTTTTCTTCGTTTCTCCACTGAATCCTACAAGCACGGAGGATCTTGGTGTGATGTCTGATTCTGGGATACCCATTTTCTTCAGAACATCAAGCTGGATAATGTTCACTGAGCTTCCTCCGTCGATAAGGATCCTGCAGACAAAATGGTTAGAGATAAAGAGAGTAATAACTAAACTATCATGATGAGGATCCTGGATGTTAATGCGATCATCCTCATCAAACGTTATCGTCTTTCCTTCTGAGACACTTGATGTTCGAATAGGTCTCTCTCCATTATCCATTTTTGCTTCCTTTGCATGCCTTTTGGCCGCCGAGATGGAAGTACCACAGATGTCTGATCCTCCGGAAATAAAGTTGATCACTTGTGCATTCGCCGGAGGGGCTGGAGCCTTTTCAGGGATCCTTTCAGGATCCTGAGTCCTTTGCTTTTTTCTTCCCAACAATTCTTTTAGATGCCCCTTGCTTAACAGATATCCAATTTCTTTTCTTAAAGCTATGCATTCTTCAGTTAGATGCCCGAAATCTTCATGGTATGCACACCATTTTGACTTGTCTTTAGTCCCGGATGGTTTATCATTCTTCCTGGGCCACCTAGCTTTTTCTCCTAGATTCTGCATTGCAAGGATTAGTTCATGATTATCAACGGAAAAACAATATTCGGAGATTGGAGGATAATCTTCATCATCCTCTTCTTGGTCAACAGCATGCACATTCTGGTTGTCATTTCTATGGTAGGATTTGAATTTATTGTTCTTGAAGGAGGATCCTTGCTTCTCCTGTTTGGAGGATCCTACTTGTCTCTCCTGGATCCTCTTGTCATCCTCTAGCCGGATGAACCTGAGTGCCCGAGTTCTTACTTCATCTAGATTCCTGCATGGTGTCATAACAAGATCATCATAGAATAATGAATCCTTAAGCAGTCCCATTTTGAAGGCTTCAACAGCCGTAGCCATATCCAAGTTGGGAATGTCCAAGGATTCTTTACTAAATTTAGTTATATAATCCCTTAATGATTCATTATGACTTTGAGTTACCCTATATAAATCACTAGTTAATCTTTCAAATTTTCTACTACAAGAGAATTGGTTATTGAATAAATTAACTAAATTAGCAAATGAAGTAATAGAGTAAGGGGGAAGACTTAGCAGCCATTTAAGAGCTGATCCGGTAAGAGTGGATCCAAATCCTTTACATAGGCATGCTTCCTTTAACTTTTCCGGGATTGGATTGATCTCCATCCTCTCCCTGTATTGTGCTATGTGCTCCTCAGGATCCGTTGTACCATCATACAGCTTCATAGTAGGGATATGGAACCTTTTGGGTACCTCTGCATCACAAATCGGTGGTGCAAAACGAGACACCTTATGGCTTCCGTCTGCAATCTCCAGGATAGGCTTGACTACCCCTGGAACACTTGAGATCATATCTTTTAGCTTCTGCAACTCCCTGGCCATAGCATGATTGACACCTGTATCCTGCATGAATCCATGGTTAGTGGTAAGATAATTATTTAAAGTGTTACCTCCCATTGAGTTCAAGTTAGGAACATTGGGTGTGAATCCATATTGCTGGGATTCTGGGATAACGGAGGGACCAGTGGAAGCAATGGTCTGCATTGGAATGAAGTCCCCTTGATGGACATTTAGACTTCCTGTTTGCAAACTTTTTAGGGATCCTGGCATCTGGAAGGATCCTGGTATCTGGGATGATCCTGGAACGAAGGAGGATCCTTGAACCTGGGACGATCCTGGGACAAAGAAGGATCCTTGAACCTGGGATGATCCTGGAACAAAGGAGGATCCTTGACCCTGGGATGATCCTGGAACAAAGTAGGATCCTTGAAACTGCTGTGCTCCTGGATAGGCTCCTGAATTCATGAAGGATCCCATATGCTGGGGATAGGATCCTGCCGGCTGAAAGTGTGAGCCTGATGCCTGAGTCATTGCTGCCGATCCGAGGTGGAATCCTCTTGATTCTCCCATAATTTGCACGTCTGGGACTCCCGATGGCTGAGAAGTGATCATTGGAGTATCAAAGCTCAAGGATTTGGGCATCAGTGGGGAATGATCCTCTGCCGCTTTCTTTTGTCTTTTGAAATCTCCAATTTCTCTGAGGATCCTTTCATTAGTTTCATCCTGCCGCTGTATACGATCCTTCATCTGCAAAATCAAAGTAAATACGTCACTAGTACTGGGAGTATAAGAATTCATAGCAGAAGAAGATGGAGGTTTAGAGTTAGCAGGAGTTGGTCTCTTCTCAGCATTCTTCTGGGATCCTGCCGGTGGAGGAGGCAGAGTGTTCTGAGACGAGGTGACTGCAGACATCGCCGTGGACGTGTTTTTCAATGATGAAGCCATGTAATTCTTTGAAATGATTTCGAACAAAAGGTTTTCTTAAGAATGAAGCACCAATTGCCCCACGGCGGGCGCCAAACTGTTTTGGTCAAAAAATCACACAAGGATAATGCAACCAAACTTTATGTAAATGGGGTATGATGCTTGGTTAATTGAAAAAGTAAAGGATCACTTCAGTATGAAATATGCAAAGACACAATGATTTATACGAGGAAAAAGCCCTTGATCAATGTATGATCTCCGGCATAAAAAACCTCGGGTGATGGCAACTACCGATCACCAACTTCAATATATCAAAATATAGTTACAACTTCGGATGATAATGAGCTGAGTACAAGGATCACTATCGTAACGTGTGTCTAAGCGTGTGAGAATTGTGTTGTGTGTTCTTCCGAATGGGGAAGAGTGTTATATATACAAGTGTAGGTGACCTATTTTAGGTAAAAAGACTAATAATCAGCTCATTACCCCTTTAGAAATAAAAGTAAATCTAGCCTAAATTGTCGCCCTTGAATCATGCCAAGTTTCCATATCCTTTGCAACGTCCATCTCCGATTAAGCACATGCTATAATTGTAAAGACGCGTCCCTTGATAGTGATGCTAAGAGCGGATCCTGCTAGATGTTCCTGCAAAATGACATTAAGTTCAACGAAAGCAACTGTTAGCATGAGGATCCTATGATGGTCCGTGATCCTGATCCTGGAACTCTGCTGAGGATCACTATCTGCCAAAGAAACAAGGATCACCGGTTAGGATCACACGTAAGGATCATGTATTGTAAAAATCCAGCCCTAACAATAACCATAAGTGAAATTTTAACGGATAATAAGGATTAAGGATCCTTATTTGTTTAACTTCGAAAACCTGAAAAATGGAACATAACTTGGGACTAAGCCAATGTAAAAGATAAATTAATAGCTGGGGACATGCCCAAAGGATAACTGGGGACAAGCCCAAAGGATCACTGGGGACAAGCCCAAAGGATAACTGGGGACAAGCCCAAAGGATCACTAGGGACAAGCCCAAAGGATAACTGGGGACAAGCCCAAGGATCGTATGTAAACTGGAGTATGGCCCTTACTGGCGACTATCCAAACTTGGTGACATGAAAATGTCAAAACCTTAGCTAACGTGAAAACGTTAGAAACCTTAGGAACGGATGTATGATACGTCTACCATTATACGTAGGATCCTAGATATAGCCAGTACGATGAGGTTGTCAGCCCCTAAAGTGGGTACTGGTCCCAAAGACGTGAACTATACCAGGATCATCGTGCGCTACAGGCGAAAACTGGGGACAAGCCCAAGGATAACTGGGGTTGAACCCAAGGATCTGAGATGCTTTTGAAGACTATTGATAATATGCTGAGGATACCTGGACTATCAGAACTCAAATTCTCGTGAGAGAAGGATGAAGGATACGTGATCCTTATCCTTAGGTAAAAATAAGAAAATGGAAAAGTTTTGAGATAAGGACTTTACCAGAGTAAAGGATCACTGATGTCGCCGGGATCCTTCGAGGATGCTTCCGATGTAAGGATCATATGCTTGAAGGATCCTGTTCACATGAAATACTTCTTTAAGTGAATAGCATTCCAGGCTCTTGGTAACAAATTTCCTTCCATGGTTAGCAATCTGTATGCCCCCTTTCCTGCTTCGGCTTCAATCAAGTAAAGGCCTTCCCATTTTGGTGCCAATTTTCCGTCAGCAGGATTGATGGTGTTTTGGAATGCTTTTCTCAACACCATATCCCCGACTTGGAACTTCCTTATCCTGACATTTTTGTTGTAGGCACCAGCCATTCTTTGTTGGTAGCTTGCCATCCTTATCCTAGCCAGATCCCTGATTTCCTCAATAGTATCCAAGTCTTGAGCTAGGTTTGCAGCATTCCCTTCAGGATCACGAGTACTTGTTCTAGCAGTTGGAATCACCATTTCTGTTGGGATCACTGCTTCTGCCCCAAATACTAAAGAGAAGGGTGTTTGACCAGTGGCATTCTTGGGAGTTGTCCTATCAGCCCACAGCAGATAAGGCAATTCCTCTGCCCATTTCCCCTTCTTGGATCCTAATTTCTTCTTCAGGTTGTTGATGATGATCTTGTTGGATGATTCTGCTTGACCATTGGCTTGTGGATGGACTGGTGTTGACGTTATCATCTTAATTCCCCAACTGTCACAAAAGTTAGTGGTTCTGCTCCCAATGAATTGGGAACCATTATCACATATAATTTCAGAGGGAATGCCAAATCTGGTTATAATGTTTCTCTTAATAAAGGATATAACTTCCTTTTCTCTGACTTGAGCAAAAGCTTCAGCTTCTATCCACTTGGAGAAGTAGTCGGTCATGGCAAGCATAAATACTTTTCCACCAGGTGCTTTAGGGAGCTTGCCAACTATATCCATCCCCATCTCATGAATGGCCAAGAGGATGGTATTGGATGCAAAAATTCAGCTGGCTGATGAAGGATATTGCTGTGTCTTTGACAAGGATCACATTTCTTAGCATATTCTACAGCATCCCTTTTCATAGTTGGCCAGTAGTGTCACACCCCAAATTTCCACGTGTCACCGGTGGGCCCGGTGGGGAGTATCGTGACGTAGTTGATAACATCATAGTCAAACAACACAATTTATAAATGCACAGCGGAAGCAAAAGATAATATTTTACAATCCGAATATAAAGTAATATCAAGTATTACAACGGAAAGTAGAGGATCCACAGGCGGATCTTAAAAATTAAGTATTGTTCAACATACTTTAGACGCCTAGAATTTGCAAGATTCCTTATTAACGCCCTGAGCAGCTTCCAGCCTATTACGTACTTGTACCTGTCACTTAGACTTTGGAAAAATACGTCAGTTTTCACTGGTAAATACACTCAACTGACTCATTTGAAAAGAGTTTATGAAAATTGGTTTAGGCGCACAAGGCACAAAACTATTTTGACACTTGATTAAGATGCACAAGGCAAGATTAATCTTTTATACTTGGGACAAACTATATCTCATGTTATCAGTTTTACATAACTTGCTCTACATACGGGGCCCGGTCCTATGCCGGTTCAAGATTAACCGACACACCACTATTCCCTTATTGGGAATCCCATATTGGGTATAATCAAATAATAAGCATAAAGCATCTGTCAGGTGTATGCCTACACCCCGTGCTTAGGTCGTGGCCATTTGCAATTAATGAGTCAAGGATATCCAGGACACGGTCGCATTAACCCCCAATGTTTCAGTCAAGCAATACGAATTAAAACAGGTTATTTGGATTTCCCGACACCTTGGTCTTCGAATCCCATACCTGACAATGCGGTATTTATATTACCGTATCCCAACCCATAATAGGGAAAATAAGTTAAGAGTATTTACCTGAGCTAGCTCCTGTCTTAAATAGCAAGAATTATAATAACTCAGCCGTATTCACTTAAGTAAGCGTAGGTACAATTTACCGGAAGGCTCTAGTCTGGAACGATGGTATAAATAACCAATTAGAATACTAACGGGTCTTTAATTAAGCCTAAGCTTAGACCGGTTAGTTTTAAGGAAACATGCGGTTCAAGCGCACGATTAAGCGAAGACCGGATAGAACGTGATTTAGACCCGACAAGTTTGAATACTTGTATAATATGGGTATATTAAATACATTCTGGATTTTGAGATAAAAATGATAACGTTTGACCCGTTTCGGTCAATTTACGCAAACTAGTTACGTAAACCGAACCGAACGCAAAAAGGGCATTACGGGTTGTCAAATAAGTCAAATGCAAGTTCCCTGAGGTAATATGCTTTAAATATGATATAATATCAGCAAGTTATGTTCTATATTGCCCGGAATAATTTTAAACTCAGTTTATGCCTTATAAGGGCATTTTGGTCATTTAAAAGATTATAAAAGAGTCAAATTAGAAATCTGAGTTTCGGGTCTGGTTTATACAGTAAATATACTTCATTTAACATATTATAGCAGTAGGGTATGACCCAAATACCAAACTTAACATTTAAAATCAAACTATGCACCGTAGGGGTATTTTTGTAATTTCCCAAGGGCTAAAAATGCCAAAACTGGAACTCTGAGTTCAAATATTTATACTTACTGTTATTTTATAAAAATACACTAATTACATCAGTAGGTATGAGTCTTATATGTTTAAAATGAGTATAACGCCTATTATGCGTTAAAAACGCTAAAAATGCGATTTAAGGGCGTTTTCGGGTTTTCACAATAAATCTGAGATTTGTATATTTCCAGAATACTTAAAATAATTTATTTAACTTATAAAATCAGTAGAAAAAGGTTTCGGGTCAAAAGAATGTGTAAAACTCATTTTATGGCTTAAACGGTCAAAACCGACATAACCCGAAATAACTAGGCGATCTAGGATCCGTTCAGCCAAAAATTAATTAAAAATCATCAAAATTCCCAGAATATTACAATACATCAGTTGGTAAAAAGTTTTGCATCAAAACGTGGCCAGAAATAGGTTATACGCGAAAAGGACCGATTATGTAAATTTATAATGTAGTTTTACGCTAATGGCCATAACTCACAATCTGGACCACCAACTGATCCGAAATTTTCGGTGCAAGTTTATATAATAAAAATAAAGATTTCTACTCTTTCACTTTTCCAAAAATCACGTTTTATATCAAAAAGGGCAAAATAGTCAACTTTATGCATAAATCGGAAACATGCATTCGAATCGGCTAAGCATAGACTTAATCAACGAAAATTCCAGAAAGTTTAACTAAAATAAAAATAGTCAAAAATACTCTCCAATACAGATCTCGAACATGCATGTGTGAATCCGAATCGATAGTCTACGAAATAATCGTTTTACAAGACTTTCGGTTCCGATTCGTGTCTATACTATAGATTGTCGAGTTGATCGTGGTAAAATACATTCTTATATTCATAATAAAGCTATCTATGAAGATCAAACAGATTGCATGTCATTTATTTTACCATTTAAGTTATTTTTCTCAAAAATCACTTCTGTTGACTTTTTAGAATCACGTTTGACTCGACAATTAGCATGCATGTAGTGGGATTCAGATAATACCCTTTAGAGGGTTTGTTTCCCACATGAATACCAACATATATCAGGTTTCAATTCGGGAAATGACTGAGAGAAATCCGTTTAATCAGAAAGTCAAAGCTTATGAACAAACAGTTTGACTTTTAGCAATAATCAAAGCAAGAACGGATTAGAGAACGAATTGGAAGCTTACAAAGGTCCTATAGGTGCTTAGTGAACACTAGGAATCGGTCTTGATGATCAGATTAGCTCCAGGAAGTCTGCCTTGAAGATTCTTGCAATGAGAGCTTTTTGGTTACTATGAAAATGCCCAAGAATGAGGTGAAGATCTGATTTAAAGCTGAAAAATGAGGGTTACTGTAGTCATAGCCATGCATGGCTTTTAATTGGAGCTTTTGGAGGCAAGAACCAGCTGTATTCAACTAAATTTCGGACCCAAATCAACCCAAATCGAAATTTCTGTCACTGGCAGCCCCACGCGGCCCGCTTGGGTCAGTCCAGGCGGGTCGCCTGACCCCCTGTTCAGCCAAACAAGTTTCAATCTTTGACAGCTTTGGCCCCTGAACTTGCACGCGATGTTTCGGCTACTTTTCTTGACCCGTAAACCCCCAAACTTGGTTTCTAAGAATCTTAGGACTTTTACCAACATGGAAATGTCCTCGGAACATTTTGCGCTCAACCGAAAAGCTCTGAAATTCGACGTTGACGCTTTTAGTCCTTCAAGTACGGTTTTGGCCATAACTTTCTCATACGTTGACGAAACTTCATGAAATTTTTACCACATATTCTAGTGAGTATATTTTAGCTTTACAAAGCTTCGGGTCTGCCAAAAGTTCACTCAGAGGTATAAATTCAACATGTTGACACTTTTGGCCCCTATAGTTTGTAATACTTCACTTTTGTGCAATTTCCGCGTCGTATGATCCATGAACCATCCGTTTAAGGTTATAAACATTATGTGGGGTTATCATAGAGCCTAATTATCCATTGTTGACACTTTGGACCCTTACGTTCCATAGTTTTCACTGTTTGTCACTTTTAGTCCCTCTAAAGTATGTTTTCACATACCGGAACCTTATGACACGTGTCAAGACATTATTGGACGAAATTTTTCGAGGTGTTACATCCTCACCCCCTTAAAAGAAATCTCGACCCCGAGATTTATTCAAACAAATGGGGATATTTTTCTTTCATCGTGGATTCCACTTCCCACGTGTATTCGGGTCCTCTACGGGCATCCCACTTGACCTTAACAATAGGCACGTGCTTCCTTCGAAGCTTCTTTACCTGTCGATCCTCAATCGACAAAGGTTTTTCCACAAATTTTAGACTCTCGTCTATGTGTATATCTGTATGCGGTATAACCAGTGATTCATCAGCGAAACACTTCTTCAAGTTACAGATGTGGAACATATTATGAATAGCGCTAAGTTCCTCAGGCAAGTTTAACTTATAAGCGACTGCCCCGACATGTTCGATTATCTCGAAAGGTCCTATGTATCTCGGGCTTAGCTTGCCCTTTTTTCCAAATCGCATTACACCTTTCCAAGGTGATACCTTAAGCAACACTTTATCACCTACATCGAAGTGAAAATCCTTGCGCTTAGGATCCGCATAACTTTTCTGCCTATCCCTGGCAGCTTTCAAACGATCACGGATCTGAACGATCTTGTCTGTCGTCTCAAAGACGATATCTGGTCCAGACAACTGGACATCTCCAACTTCTGCCCAACAAATGGGCGATCTACACTTTCTACCGTATAGGGCCTCAAAAGGCGCGACCCTAATACTAGTATGGTAGATATTTTTATAGGAGAACTCTATCAAGGGTGGCGGTTATCCCAACTGCCACCTAAATTAATCACACATACTCGAAGCATGTCTCCCAATGTTTGGATGGTACGCTCACTCTGTCCGTCTGTCTGCCAACCGTTATGCGGCAGTGCTTCTTGACTTATTGGCGAAACATATCCTTTAATCCTTAGGGTGTAATACATTGCGAGCTCCACCAAGCTCCTTAAATAGGTTTTAGCTCATAAGTTATTTGATCCTGATATATTCGATTACTTCGAATGATTTCATATATTCTGAGCTTACTAGCTTGACAATTAACAGATTGGCACACCTTTCCAGGGTGATATCTTTTGTTGAACCTTATTTCTTAACAAGAATTTAGGAGGTTTGCTATTTCCATGAATCCTTGATTCTCTGCCGATTACTGGCAACTTATAGATGGTTATGGATTTGCTCGATCTTATTCGTTGTTTCCAAGGCAACTTTTAGATCCTGATAATTGGACTTACCAATTTTCTGTCTAGCAATAGATGTTTAACATCTATCTATACAAGGTCTCCCAAAGGAGCAGCCCTGATACTTATATAACAACTATTATAGACAAGCTAATCTTAGGGTGAGATGGTTATTCCAATCATTGCTTAAAACTAACCTTAAGGGGTAGCTAATCCTTTAAGTCAGTCGAATAAATCGACGATCCTGGAAGCAATTTGGGGATTCCTAGTTATTGCCTAAATAGGGTTGCGGTAATCAATGCATAAGCAAGATGAACCGTCTTTCTTATTTACTAAAAATCGGGGTTCTTAGAACCTCGAATTTTGGCTTTACGAAACCTTATCCAAAACTTATTTATTTGGCTCTTAGTTCTTCCTATTTCGTTGGTAACAACAGATATAAGATTCTTACAATAACTGCAGCCCTAAGCGGGATGTTTGTCCTAACATCCTCTTGCTTTTCAGAAGGTAACCATGGTAATTCTTATAAAGAAGGTAATTATGATACATAGAGATGTCAGAGATTTCCGTATTCTCAGACTTTGGCTTATCTATCGCTGCCGGTGTCAGATAAATGACACATTCCCTTTACCATTGCAAGGATGTCCTAAGTAGCGATACTTATAAGGACATTTTTATATTGGATATCTTCTTTGAATACTACTAGTCGACTTTAGTACAATATGATCATTGGGATATCTTCGGGGATCCCATGCATTAAACCTCCATACTGATCAGGCATGGAAGCAATCTATGGGACACACTAGGATACGCAAATCCTCATATGGTACTCTTATCAAACATAGTTTGGCATTCGCAGACGATAGAAAACAATGCGTAAAATAATAAAATAAAATAATTAATATATATATTGTCGTACTCTTTCTGGGGGAGAGTACTCCAGATTCTTATGAAAGGATTATCTCCGAGGATGGGAGAGAGGTCATCAAAGATTCCACTGGTAAATTATACCTCATATTTAATATATGAAGTCCTTATGAATGGAATCCAGAGTTTGCTAAGCTTATGGTTTGCTAAAGGTTTATTATCCCTTGCATCAATGCAAAAAATACTTGGCAGTCATTATCAATGCTAAATGGTAAAGGACGTACCTAATGCTATTATCGATGTGCACTGTCTCAGGTATTCAACCGGTAGTCTAGACGGTTCCTTTCTTATCCTTTCCCGACCTAGCTGCTCCTTTCTTGGCAGCCTTAGGGCAATTAGTACTGATGTGCCCCTTTTCACCACAGCTGAAACAGTTTGCATCCTTCATGTCCCTACATTCGTGGGACTGGTGGCTAGTTCTTTTACAGATGCCACATTGCTTTATCTTCTGGCTTAACCGACACTGCCCCCAATGTCTTCTTTTGCAGGTTTTGCATGTAGGCTTTTTGTTGGAATCCTGTTGGTTATTGTTGAGCTTGGATTTGCTCTTCTTAGGATTCTGAGAGTTATCCTCCTCCCTTTGTCTTTTGTCATTAGTTTCCTTCATGAACGACTTTTGTCTCACTACATCTAGAGTGAGAGACAAGGATAGATCTACAGCTGATCTGTAGTTGATTGGCCTTGAAGCCTTGACATTTCCTTTTATTTCTGGTGCTAAACCACCGATGAAACGCGCAATGCGTTTTGGTTCCGGGGTAATTAAGTAGGGTACCAGTCTAGATAGGGAGTTGAAGTCGGTAACATATTGCTGACAATTTAGGTTTTTCATTGTGAGATTCAGAAAATCTGTCTCCACCTTTTCCACTTCGTGCTGTGGACAGTAGTTCTCTTTGACAAGGTCCGCAAACTTGGACCATCCCATAAGGTATAGGGGAATTTTCCCCGTGGACTGCATCATGGCCTTCCACCATACAAGAGCCTATCCTTTAAAAGATTGTGAAACAAATTTTACTACGTCCTTATCAGCACAATCGCTGATGTCCATAACCGTTTCCATTTCCTCAAGCCATTCCATAGCATCAATTGCTCCTTTTTCGCCATTGAAATCTCTGGGTTTGCATGAGACGAAATATTTGTAGGTGCACCCGCCCTCAGTTGAACGGGGCTTATCATAGAGTACTAACTCCTGAGGTTCGTTCTTTTCATCTGAAGAGTGAACGAAGCTCTCCTTTCGAGCTGATGTATGCGTTTCCGTATGGATCTTTGAGTGAGTGACACTCGGTTCCTTTTTGTTCTCAAGCACCTTATCCACAACTTCACTAATTGCTGCGCTAATCAAGGCCTGAAGAGTAGTGCCATTAACATTTATATTTATACTTGCATTCTTGTTTTTAGCCGCTGCACTGCTGTGCGCTTCGTCGGAAACCTCCATTCTGGAGCTTTGGTACTAACACCAAAAATAACGTATGCTTAGATGCAAGTTATTATGAGATCATCGTAATGGATGATTTATAAAGTCATGGTATTACTAAACCATAATGGCTGTTTGGTTTATAACTTCCTTATAGTATGCTACTAGAAAGTATGTCAATTATATTTAGCCTAGGTCAAAAGGACTATCAATTGAGTTTATGGTTTGGACCGAGTCCATCACCTTTTGACTGGGGGTCACAATGTCACAACTGTCTTTGTCATAACGACAATCTTTAGATAGTTGGAAGGCTTGTCATGAAGGACATTAATAATCATAGGCCCGAAGGCCTTGTCACAAAGGACATACAAAATATGGCACTTAAGGTATTAATATATAAGCTGCAATCTTATTGGATCAGAGATCTTAAGGTTCGAACATAGTTCTTTACCTTTGGACAGAGAGTCAAAGACTACAACCGTCATCTTGTGGAAGATAATTTATTTTGCCACAAGGCTAGTCAATGTACATCATTCTGACTAACTAGATGATTGTGAGCCCTAGAGGAGTCAGCCATGGTGAAGCTTTGAAGGCTAACTAACCATGATGTAGCTTACTTAATTATAGGGAATTGTCGAACTTGATAATTTAAATAGCCATGGTGCAAACAAACCATATAGGCCAATAGATAGTATTTAGTTTATTTGATCATGTCTTGCCTAGATTTTTAAATAAACCATCTTTGGCGTTTTTAAATGGAATAAATCCTTTATACTTACTAGACAGGGGACATAAGTCACGACTGTCAATGTCATAGCGACATCTTATATAGCACAACGGCTTGTCCCATAGGACTTTTCGATGGCATAGATGCCTTGTCACTAGGGAAATTTTAAAACATAACCAATGATTCCTTTGGATCGGAAAATTTCATAATTCATTGTCTTGACAAGAAGTTATGAAATAAAACTATCGTTTTCATGTATGCATCCTTGCCCGTAGGTATACATCCCAGGTGGATGTTTAGATGTGTACATCATGTTCGACGTTTATTAGCCATGATTCCTATCGATCATATAGGCTAATTAAGGAGTTTGGAAGTTCCTAATATAGAGGTGACCATCGTGATTTTATCGCATCACTGTTGTCGGGAGTGTTAACACGTTTTCAGGTGTTTAACAAGGACCTGAGTCTCTTTAAGCAGGTCTTACCATCGTAGCCAGGTCCCTAACGACATTCAAGCTAGGTTGTACCTTTTGAGACTCTTTTTAATATACTTACAGGCAGGAAAGGAATGATATTTATTTTATTCAGGATTATAATTATCCCAAATTTATTGAAAATATAACGTTGGCATAAAAGCCTAGTTACGTAGACAAGTTTACTTTATAACCCATGATTTCTGAGAGTCGAGGCATTACAATTTATCCTAGTTATAAAACATTACGGATATTGAGGTGGCACAAAGGCCTAGTCACAAGGACATTTATAAATTATAAGCTAGGATTTCAGAGAATCGAAGCCTTGAGGTTTGTACCTAGTTCATTACCTTTTTCTTGACAGGGAGTCATAGACCACCACTGCCTTTTGTCTTATATGACAATTATTATGGCCCGTAGGCGCTACATCACTATTGGATGTTTAATAAGTTTGGCCCGTAGGCACTACATCACTAATGGATGTTTAATAAGTTTGGCCCGTAGGCACTACATCACTAATGGATGGCTATTTTACTTGCAGGGAATTTTAAATAAATCCCAATTTTCAATTTTATTACCCGTAGGCATCAAGTCATTATCAGACTTGTATACAAATATAATCTGTAGATAATTTATAAAAAAGAGTGGCTTGTGTGATTTTACGGTCACGCTTAGCCAGGAGTGTTAACATGTTTACATATGTTAACAGAGATTTGAATCTTTTCAACCAGGTTTTACCATATTGGCCAGGCCTTTTATTAAGACATTCAAGCTAGGTTTTGCCTTACTAAGATTCT
Source organism: Helianthus annuus (assembly GCF_002127325.2). Taxonomy (NCBI): domain Eukaryota; kingdom Viridiplantae; phylum Streptophyta; class Magnoliopsida; order Asterales; family Asteraceae; genus Helianthus; species Helianthus annuus. The sequence continues at coordinate 171,943,175 of NC_035442.2, read as the reverse complement.
TGTTAAATGGCAAATCAAATAAAAATTGATATTTTCCATTTATTTAATATTTCTTATTTAGAATGAAAGTCCAAACGTAATCATTCCATTATATAAAAGTAAAGGTATAGAGTTGCCCTAAGCGGGACTTGAAAGGAATAATGTTGTCCTCGCAGGGACTGAAAGATAAATATGTCCTTATAAGGACTAATAAGGAAACGATCTTCAGTAAAAGGAGCTTTTTCTTCATTTTATTTCTGAATGCTTTCTCCTTGGATGTTCATTTCACTTTAGCCGTGGTACGAAGCTCAGCATCTCGGGACTCCGGGTGTGGAGAACTCCTATTACGGCTCCTTCGCTTGGCGACGTATCCAATATATAAAATAATTGGAAGCAGTAAATTCCAGATTAGAATCGGGAGTATTCCTATGTTAAGTCTAGACTCAGAAGGTTAAGGAATGTGCTATTGTGTCATTGAGATTAAACACTAAGGGCTAGTGTTTAATTCACTCAATGTTGGCTATGATACCAACCTGTCACACCCCAAATTTCCACGTGTCACCGGTGGGCCCGGTGGGGAGTATCGTGACGTAGTTGATAACATCATAGTCAAACAACACAATTTATAAATGCACAGCGGAAGCAAAAGATAATATTTTACAATCCGAATATAAAGTAATATCAAGTATTACAACGGAAAGTAGAGGATCCACAGGCGGATCTTAAAAATTAAGTATTGTTCAACATACTTTAGACGCCTAGAATTTGCAAGATTCCTTATTAACGCCCTGAGCAGCTTCCAGCCTATTACGTACTTGTACCTGTCACTTAGACTTTGGAAAAATACGTCAGTTTTCACTGGTAAATACACTCAACTGACTCATTTGAAAAGAGTTTATGAAAATTGGTTTAGGCGCACAAGGCACAAAACTATTTTGACACTTGATTAAGATGCACAAGGCAAGATTAATCTTTTATACTTGGGACAAACTATATCTCATGTTATCAGTTTTACATAACTTGCTCTACATACGGGGCCCGGTCCTATGCCGGTTCAAGATTAACCGACACACCACTATTCCCTTATTGGGAATCCCATATTGGGTATAATCAAATAATAAGCATAAAGCATCTGTCAGGTGTATGCCTACACCCCGTGCTTAGGTCGTGGCCATTTGCAATTAATGAGTCAAGGATATCCAGGACACGGTCGCATTAACCCCCAATGTTTCAGTCAAGCAATACGAATTAAAACAGGTTATTTGGATTTCCCGACACCTTGGTCTTCGAATCCCATACCTGACCATGCGGTATTTATATTACCGTATCCCAAGCCCATAATAGGGAAAATAAGTTAAGAGTATTTACCTGAGCTAGCTCCTGTCTTAAATAGCAAGAATTATAATAACTCAGCCGTATTCACTTAAGTAAGCGTAGGTACAATTTACCGGAAGGCTCTAGTCTGGAACGATGGTATAAATAACCAATTAGAATACTAACGGGTCTTTAATTAAGCCTAAGCTTAGACCGGTTAGTTTTAAGGAAACATGCGGTTCAAGCGCACGATTAAGCGAAGACCGGATAGAACGTGATTTAGACCCGACAAGTTTGAATACTTGTATAATATGGGTATATTAAATACATTCTGGATTTTGAGATAAAAATGATAACGTTTGACCCGTTTCGGTCAATTTACGCAAACTAGTTACGTAAACCGAACCGAACGCAAAAAGGGCATTACGGGTTGTCAAATAAGTCAAATGCAAGTTCCCTGAGGTAATATGCTTTAAATATGATATAATATCAGCAAGTTATGTTCTATATTGCCCGGAATAATTTTAAACTCAGTTTATGCCTTATAAGGGCATTTTGGTCATTTAAAAGATTATAAAAGAGTCAAATTAGAAATCTGAGTTTCGGGTCTGGTTTATACAGTAAATATACTTCATTTAACATATTATAGCAGTAGGGTATGACCCAAATACCAAACTTAACATTTAAAATCAAACTATGCACCGTAGGGGTATTTTTGTAATTTCCCAAGGGCTAAAAATGCCAAAACTGGAACTCTGAGTTCAAATATTTATACTTACTGTTATTTTATAAAAATACACTAATTACATCAGTAGGTATGAGTCTTATATGTTTAAAATGAGTATAACGCCTATTATGCGTTAAAAACGCTAAAAATGCGATTTAAGGGCGTTTTCGGGTTTTCACAATAAATCTGAGATTTTTATATTTCCAGAATACTTAAAATAATTTATTTAACTTATAAAATCAGTAGAAAAAGGTTTCGGGTCAAAAGAATGTGTAAAACTCATTTTATGGCTTAAACGGTCAAAACCGACATAACCCGAAATAACTAGGCGATCTAGGATCCGTTCAGCCAAAAATTAATTAAAAATCATCAAAATTCCCAGAATATTACAATACATCAGTTGGTAAAAAGTTTTGCATCAAAACGTGGCCAGAAATAGGTTATACGCGAAAAGGACCGATTATGTAAATTTATAATGTAGTTTTACGCTAATGGCCATAACTCACAATCTGGACCACCAACTGATCCGAAATTTTCGGTGCAAGTTTATATAATAAAAATAAAGATTTCTACTCTTTCACTTTTCCAAAAATCACGTTTTATATCAAAAAGGGCAAAATAGTCAACTTTATGCATAAATCGGAAACATGCATTCGAATCGGCTAAGCATAGACTTAATCAACGAAAATTCCAGAAAGTTTAACTAAAATAAAAATAGTCAAAAATACTCTCCAATACAGATCTCGAACATGCATGTGTGAATCCGAATCGATAGTCTACGAAATAATCGTTTTACAAGACTTTCGGTTCCGATTCGTGTCTATACTATAGATTGTCGAGTTGATCGTGGTAAAATACATTCTTATATTCATAATAAAGCTATCTATGAAGATCAAACAGATTGCATGTCATTTATTTTACCATTTAAGTTATTTTTCTCAAAAATCACTTCTGTTGACTTTTTAGAATCACGTTTGACTCGACAATTAGCATGCATGTAGTGGGATTCAGATAATACCCTTTAGAGGGTTTGTTTCCCACATGAATACCAACATATATCAGGTTTCAATTCGGGAAATGACTGAGAGAAATCCGTTTAATCAGAAAGTCAAAGCTTATGAACAAACAGTTTGACTTTTAGCAATAATCAAAGCAAGAACGGATTAGAGAACGAATTGGAAGCTTACAAAGGTCCTATAGGTGCTTAGTGAACACTAGGAATCGGTCTTGATGATCAGATTAGCTCCAGGAAGTCTGCCTTGAAGATTCTTGCAATGAGAGCTTTTTGGTTACTATGAAAATGCCCAAGAATGAGGTGAAGATCTGATTTAAAGCTGAAAAATGAGGGTTACTGTAGTCATAGCCATGCATGGCTTTTAATTGGAGCTTTTGGAGGCAAGAACCAGCTGTATTCAACTAAATTTCGGACCCAAATCAACCCAAATCGAAATTTCTGTCGCTGGCAGCCCCACGCGGCCCGCTTGGGTCAGTCCAGGCGGGTCGCCTGACCCCCTGTTCAGCCAAACAAGTTTCAATCTTTGACAGCTTTGGCCCCTGAACTTGCACGCGATGTTTCGGCTACTTTTCTTGACCCGTAAACCCCCAAACTTGGTTTCTAAGAATCTTAGGACTTTTACCAACATGGAAATGTCCTCGGAACATTTTGCGCTCAACCGAAAAGCCCTGAAATTCGACGTTGACGCTTTTAGTCCTTCAAGTACGGTTTTGGCCATAACTTTCTCATACGTTGACGAAACTTCATGAAATTTTTACCACATATTCTAGTGAGTATATTTTAGCTTTACAAAGCTTCGGGTCTGCCAAAAGTTCACTCAGAGGTATAAATTCAACATGTTGACACTTTTGGCCCCTATAGTTTGTAATACTTCACTTTTGTGCAATTTCCGCGTCGTATGATCCATGAACCATCCGTTTAAGGTTATAAACATTATGTGGGGTTATCATAAAGCCTAATTATCCATTGTTGACACTTTGGACCCTTACGTTCCATAGTTTTCACTGTTTGTCACTTTTAGTCCCTCTAAAGTATGTTTTCACATACCGGAACCTTATGACACGTGTCAAGACATTATTGGACGAAATTTTTCGAGGTGTTACAAGTAGTATCCTGTTCTAAGGATCCTTGAGAACAATGCCCTGCCCCCAGTATGGTTTCCACAATCTCCTTCATGGAAGTCTCTCAACACTTCTTGAATTTTAGGATCCTCGATACATCTTAAATATGGTCATGCAAGAGATCGTTTATATAATACATTATTTAAGATTGTGAATTGAGATACCTTAATCCTGAAAGCTCTAGGATTTTCTCCCATAGGAATCTCCCCGTGTTGTAAGTATCTCATGATTGGTGAGATCCATGATCCTGAATAAGATTGAGTTTCTTCACTAGGGATCATTGCAGTATCCTCTTCTATTTCCATGGCCACCTGATTTTCAATAGCAGGAGCTAGGATATGGATGATGGGGATACTTATATCCTCTGGGATCTTCAAGGATGATCCTAGATTGGCCAATGCATCAGCTTCTGTATTTTCCTCCCTTGGTACCTGTGTTAAACTGAAGGAAACAAAAGAGAGTGCCAATTCTTTGACTATCTCTAAATATTTGGTTAGTTTTTCTCCTTTAACAGCATAGGATCCATTAAAGTGATTAGTGATTAGTAATGAGTCTACGTATACTTTAAGGTATCTGACCCCCATATCCTTAGCAATTTGTAAACCAGCAATTAAGGCTTCATATTCAGCCTCATTGTTGGTTGCTTGGAACTCACAGGCTATGGAGTGGGGTATTATGTCCCCTGTGGCGATTTTAGTAGTATCCCGAGCCCTGTGCCCTTGACATTTGAGGATCCATCAGTGTGTAGTATCCAAGGATCCTTGGTCTCATCCAGCTGCTGGACTTCCAATTCTGCTTCCTTTTGTAGATCACTACTGAAATCAGCCACAAAGTCAGCTAGTGCTTGGGATTTAATGGCTGTTCTAGGCTCATATCTTATATCATGGGCACTAAGCTTTACTGCCCACTTAGCCATTCTTCCGGACATCTCTGGTTTCCTGAGGACATTCTTGATTGGAAAATTAGTTCTAACAACAATAGTGTGGGTTTCAAAATAATGTCTTAACTTAGTTGATGCCATAATTAATGCGAGAATAAGTTTCTCAAGGTGTGAGTACCTGGATTCTGCATCAAGTAAACTCTTACTTACATAGTAAATAGGATGTTGTGTACCTTCGTGATCCTTAACAAGGACAGCACTTACAGCGGTTGAGGATACCGCCAGGTATAAGGATAACACATCTCCTTTTCCGGGTTTCATTAATGCTGGTGCTGAGGACATATATTCTTTAAGGGCTTGTAAAGCATTCTCGTGTTTTTCAGTCCATTCAAACTTCTTGTTTTTCCTTAAGATATCGTAAAATTCTTTACATCTTTCTGAGGATTTTGATATGAACCTGTTTAGAGCTGCTATCCTGCCTGTTAGCCTTTGCACATCCTTAGCATTGGCAGGGGACTTGATATTCACTAGTGCTTTAATTTGCTCCGGGCTTGCTTCGATGCCCCTCTGAGTTACCATATATCCTAGAAATTTACCTGCTTTAACACTGTTAGGGCTGGATTTTTATAATACATGATCCTTACATGTGATCCTAACTAGTGATCCTTGTTTCTTTGGCAGATAGTGATCCTCAGCAGAGTTCCAGGATCAGGATGACGGACTATCATAGGATCCTCATGATAACAGTTGCTTTCATTGAACTTAATGTCATTTTGCAGGAATGTCTAGCAGGATCCGCTCTTAGCATCACAATCAAGGGACGCGTCTTTACAACTTTGGCATATGCTTAATCAGAGATGAACGTTGTGAAGGATATGGAAACTTGGCATGATTTAAGGGCGATAATTTAGGCTAGATTTACTTTTATTTCTAAAGGGGTAATGAGCTGATTATTAGTTTGTTTACCTAAAATAGGCCACTCACACTTGTATATATGACACTCTTCCCCATTCGGAAGACACACAACACAATTCTCACACGCTTAGACACTCGAAACTATAGTGATCCTTGTACTCAGCTCATTATCATCCGAAGCTGTAACCATTTTTCTTATATTGAAGTTTGGTGATCGGTAGTTGCCATCACCCGAGGTTTTTTATGCCGGAGATCATACATTGATCTAGGGCTTTTTCCTCGTATAAATCCTTGTGTCACTTGCATATTTCTTACTAAAGTGATCCTTTACTTTTTCTACAAACCAAGCATCATTCCCCGTTTACTTAGAGTTTGGTTGCATTATCCTTGTGTGATTTTTGACCAAAACAGTTTGGCGCCCACCGTGGGGCAATTGGTGCTTCATTCATAAGAAAACCTTCTGTTCGAAATCATTTCAAAGAGTTACATGGCTTCATCATTGAAGAATACATCCACAGCGATGTCGGCAGTCAATTCATCTACTGGCATTCCACCTTTGCCTCCACCACCAGCTGGATCTCAGAAAAATGCTGAGAAGAGACCAACTTCTATCTCCTCTAAACCATCATCTTCTGCTCTAACTTCTTCTGTTCCCAGTACTAGTGATATATTTACTTTGATTTTGCAGATGAGGGATCGTATGCAGCAGCAGGATGAAACTAATGACAGGATCCTCAGAGAAATCGGAGATCTCAAAAGGCAAAAGAAAACGGCAGAGGATCATTCCCCACTAATGCCCAAATCTTTGAATTTTGATACTCCAATGATTACTTCTCAGCCATCAGAGGTCCCAGACATTCAATATATGGGTGGATCAAGAGGAGTGCATTTCAGCCCAGCAACAATGACTCAGGCATCAGGATCATATTTCCAACTGGCGGGATCCTACGCCCAGCATTTGGGATCCTTCATGAGCTTAGGATCCTCCTTAGTCCCAGGATCATCCCAGGTTCAAGGATCCTCCTTCGTTCCGGGAACATCCCAGGTTCAAGGATCCTCCTTTGTTCCAGGATCATCCCAGGTTCAAAGATCCTCCTTCGTCCCAGGATTATCCCAGATTCAAGAATCCCTACAGATAGCAGGATCCTTGAAGAATTTGCAAACAGGAAGCCTAGATGTCCATCAAGGAGATTTTATTCCAATGCAGACCATTGCTTCCACTGGTCCATCCATTATCCCAGAATCCCAGCAATATGGATTCACACCCAATGTTCCTAACTTGAACCCGATGGGAGGTAACACCTTAAATAATTATCTTACCACTAACCATGGATTCGTGCAGGATACATGTATCAATCATGCTATGGCCAGGGAGTTACAGAAGCTGAAGGATATGATCTCAAGTGTTCCAGGGGTAGTCAAGCCTATCCCGAAGATTGCAGATGGAAGCCATAAGGTATCTCGTTTTGCACCACCAATTTGTGATGCAGAGGTACCCAAAAGGTTCCATATCCCTACTATGAAGCTGTATGATGGTACAACGGATCCTGAGGAGCACATAGCACAATACAGGGAGAGGATGGAGATCAATCCAATCCCAGAAAAGTTAAAGGAAGCATGCCTATGTAAAGGATTTGGATCCACCCTTACTGGATCAGCTCTTAAATGGCTGCTAAGTCTTCCCCCTTACTCTATCACTTCATTTGCTAATTTAGTTAATTTATTCAATAAACAATTCTCTTGTAGTAGAAAATTTGAAAGATTAACTAGTGATTTATATAGGGTAACTCAAAGTCATAATGAATCATTAAGGGATTATATAACTAAATTCAGTAAAGAATCCTTGGACATTCCCAACTTGGATATGGCCACGGCTGTTGAGGCCTTCAAAATGGGACTGCTTAAGGATTCATTGTTCTATGATGATCTTGTTATGACACCATGCAGGAACCTAGATGAAGTAAGAACTCGGGCACTCAGGTTCATCCGGCTAGAGGATGACAAGAGGATCCAGGAGAGGCAAGTAGGATCCTCAAAACAGGAAAAACAAGGATCCTCTTTCAAGAACAATAAGTTCAAATCCTACCATAGAAATGACAACCAGAACGTGCATGCTGTTGACCAAGAAGAGGATGACGAGGATTATCCTCCGATTTGTGAATATTGTTTTTCTGTTGACAATCATGAATTAATCCTTGCAATGCAGAATCTAGGAGAAAAAGCCAGATGGCCCAGAAAGAATGACAAACCATCCGGGACTAAAGACAAGTCAAAGTGGTGTGCATACCACGAGGATTTCGGGCATCTAACTGAAGAATGCATAGCATTACGAAAAGAAATTGGATATCTGTTAAGCAAGGGGCATCTAAAAGAATTGTTGGGAAGAAAAAAGCAAAGGACTCAGGACCCTGAAAGGATCCCTGAAAAGGCTCCAGCCCCTCCGGCGAATGCACAAGTGATCAACTTTATTTCCGGAGGATCAGATATTTGTGGTACATCCTTCTCAGCAGCCAAAAGGCATGCAAAGGAAGCAAAAATGGATAATGGAGAAAGACCTATTCGAACATCAAGTGTCTCGGAAGGAAAGACGATAACGTTTGATGAGGATGATCGCATTAACATCCAGGATCCTCATCATGATAGTTTAGTTATTACTCTCTTTATTTCTAACCATTTTGTCCGCAGGATCCTTATCGACGGAGGAAGCTCAGTAAACATTATCCAGCTTGATGTTCTAAAGAAAATGGGTATCCCAGAATCAGACATCACACCAAGATCCTCCGTGCTTGTGGGATTCAGTGGAGAAACGAAGAAAACTCTGGGGGACATCAAACTCCCAATCTACGTGGAAGGATTACATAATTATCAAAAATTTTGTGTTATTGACTGTTTATCTTGTTGCAATGTTATCCTTGGCAGGCCCTGGATACATGATATGAAAGCAGTCCCATCCACCTACCATCAATGTGTGAAACTCCCTAGCCCATGGGGGATAATCAAGATCGACAGTGATCAGCAGGAGGCTAAGGATTGCTATACCTCATCCATGAAGCCAACCTCGAAGCCAAGGGAACAATAGCAATTACAGATTCCTCCAAGGAATGTCTTGGAGGCAAGGGAACAAGATGTGGACGAAATCCTCTTGGATCCTAGTGATCCTGAATCAAAAATCTATATCGGATCAGGGATCCTTGGCAAGATGAAAGAAGACATAATATCCTTCCTCAAAAGAAGAAAATCTACCTTTGCATGGAAACATGAAGATATGACAGGTATATCTAAGGATATTATCACTCATAAACTTGGCATTGACAGGTCTATCAAACCAATCCATCAAAAAAGGAGGAAGTTTGCACCAGAAAGGAATGCCATTATCCAAGAAGAAGTAGAGAGACTACTTCGAGCAGGTATGATCAAAGAGGTAAAATATCCAAAATGGTTAGCCAATGTGGTTGTTGTCCAAAAGAAAAACGGAAAGTGGAGGGTATGTGTCGATTTCACTGATCTGAATAAGGCATGTCCCAAGGATCCTTTCCCACTACCCCACATTGACTCCATGGTGGATACAACGGCGGGGCATGAACTGTTGACCTTTATGGATGCATCATCTGGATTCCAACAAATTCAGATGGAACCATCTGACCAAGAGGATACAACCTTTATGACCCCAACCGGTTTATATTGTTATATTGCCATGCCTTTTGGACTAAGAAATGCAGGTGCAACATATCAAAGACTGGTGAATATGATGTTCAAAGATCAAATAGGACAAACTATGGACGTATACATAGATGATATGGTAGTCAAGTCAAAGAAGGCTGAGGATCACCTAAGGGACTTGGAGGAAGCATTTGATATCCTTGATAATTATAACATGAAGCTTAATCTTTCAAAATGCCACTTTGGTGTTAAAGCAGGTAAATTTCTAGGATGTATGGTAACTCAGAGGGGCATCGAAGCAAGCCCGGAGCAAATTAAAGCACTAGTGAATATCAAGTCCCCTGCCAATGCTAAGGATGTGCAAAGGCTAACAGGCAGGATAGCAGCTCTAAACAGGTTCATATCAAAATCCTCAGAAAGATGTAAAGAATTTTATGATATCCTAAGGAAAAACAAAAAATTTGAATGGACTGAAAAGCATGAGAATGCTTTACAAGCCCTTAAAGAATATATGTCCTCAGCACCAGCATTAATGAAACCCGGAAAAGGAGATGTGTTATCCTTGTATCTGGCGGTATCCTCAACCGCTGTAAGTGCAGTCCTTGTTAAGGATCACGAAGGTACACAACATCCTATCTACTATGTAAGTAAGAGTTTACTTGATGCCGAATCCAGGTACTCACACCTTGAAAAACTTATTCTTGCATTAATTATGGCATCAACTAAGTTAAGACATTATTTTGAAACCCACACTATTGTTGTTATAACTAATTTTCCAATCAAGAATGTCCTCAGGAAACCAGAGATGTCCGGAAGAATGGCTAAGTGGGCAGTAAAGCTTAGTGCCCATGATATAAGATATGAGCCTAGAACAGCCATTAAATCCCAAGCACTAGCTGACTTTGTGGCTGATTTCAGTAGTGATCTACAAAAGGAAGCAGAATTGGAAGTCCAGCAGCTGGATGAGACCAAGGATCCTTGGATACTACACACTGATGGATCCTCAAATGTCAAGGGCACAGGGCTCGGGATACTACTAAAATCGCCACAGGGGGACATAATACCCCACTCCATAGCCTGTGAGTTCCAAGCAACTAACAATGAGGCTGAATATGAAGCCTTAATTGCTGGCTTGCAAATAGCTAAGGATATGGGGGTGAAATATCTTAAAGTATATGTAGACTCATTATTGATCACCAATCACTTTAATGGATCCTATGCTGTTAAAGGTGAAAAACTAACCAAATATTTAGAGATAGTCAAAGAATTGGCACTCTCTTTTGTCTCTTTCAGCTTAACACAGGTACCAAGGGAGGAAAACACAGAAGCTGATGCATTGGCCAACCTAGGATCATCCTTGAAGATTCCAGAAGATATAAGTATCCCCATCATCCATATCCTGGCTCCTGCTATTGAAAATCAGGTGGCCATGGAAATAGAAGAGGATACTGCAGTGATCCCTAGTGAAGAAGCTCAATCTTATTCAGGATCATGGATCTCACCAATTATGAGATACTTGCAACACGGGGAGATTCCTATGGGAGAAAATCCTAAAGCTTTCAGGATTAAGGTATCTCAATTCACAATCTTAAATAATATGCTATATAAACGATCTCTTGCAGGACCATATTTAAGATGTATCGAGGATCCTGAAATTCAAGAAGTATTGAGAGACTTCCATGAAGGAGATTGTGGAAACCACACTGGGGGCAGGGCATTGTTCTCAAGGATCCTTAGAACAGGATACTACTGGCCAACTATGAAAAGGGATGCTGTAGAATATGCTAAGAAATGTGATCCTTGTCAAAGACACAGCAATATCCTTCATCAGCCAGCTGAATTTTTGCATCCAATACCATCCTCTTGGCCATTCATGAGATGGGGGATGGATATAGTTGGCAAGCTCCCTAAAGCACCTGGTGGAAAAGTATTTATGCTTGCCATGACCGACTACTTCTCCAAGTGGATAGAAGCTGAAGCTTTTGCTCAAGTCAGAGAAAAGGAAGTTATATCCTTTATTAAGAGAAACATTATAACCAGATTTGGCATTCCCTCTGAAATTATATGTGATAATGGTTCCCAATTCATTGGGAGCAGAACCACTAACTTTTGTGACAGTTGGGGAATTAAGATGATAACGTCAACACCAGTCCATCCACAAGCCAATGGTCAAGCAGAATCATCCAACAAGATCATCATCAACAACCCGAAGAAGAAATTAGGATCCAAGAAGGGGAAATGGGCAGAGGAATTGCCTTATGTGCTGTGGGCTGATAGGACAACTCCCAAGAATGCCACTGGTCAAACACCCTTCTCTTTAGTATTTGGGGCAGAAGCAGTGATCCCAACAGAAATGGTGATTCCAACTGCTAGAACAAGTACTCGTGATCCTGAAGAAAATGCTGCAAACCTAGCTCAAGACTTGGATACTATTGAGGAAATCAGGGATCTGGCTAGGATGAGGATGGCAAGCTACCAACAAAGAATGGCTGGTGCCTACAACAAAAATGTCAGGATAAGGAAGTTCCAAGTCGGGGATATGGTGTTGAGAAAAGCATTCCAAAATGGGAAGGCCCTTACTTGATTGAAGCCGAAGCAGGAAAGGGGGCATACAGATTGCTAACCATGGAAGGAAATTTGTTACCAAGAGCCTGGAATGCTATTCACTTAAAGAAGTATTTCATGTGAACAGGATCCTCCAAGCATATGATCCTTACATTGGAAGCATCCTCGAAGGATCCCGGCGATATCAGTGATCCTTACTCTGGTAAAGTCCTTATCTCAAAATTTTTCCGTTTCCTTATTTTTACCTAAGGATAAGGATCATGCATCCTTCATCCTCTTCTCACGAGAATTTGAGTTATGATAGCCCAGGTATCCTCAGCATATCGTTAAAGATCTTCAAAAGCACCTCAGATCCTTGGGTCCAACCCCAGTTATCCTTGGGCTTGTCCCCAGTTTTCGCCAGTAGCGCACGATGATCCTGGTATAGTTCACGTCTTTGGGACCAGTACCCACTTTCGGGGCTGACAACCTCATCGTACTGGCTATACCCGGGATCCTACGTATAATGGTAGACGTACCATACATCCGTTCCTAAGGTTTCTAACGTTTTCACGTTAGCTAAGGTTTTGACATTTTCATGTCACCAAGTTTGGATAGTCGCCAGTAAGGGCCATACTCTAGTTTACATACGATCCTTGGGCTTGTCCCCAGTTATCCTTTGGGCTTGTCCCCAGTGATCCTTTGGGCTTGTCCCCAGTTATCCTTTGGGCATGTCCCCAGCTATTAATTTATCTTTTATATTGGCTTAGTCCCAAGTTATGTTCCATTTTCCAGGTTTTCGAAGTTAAACAAATAAGGATCCTTAATCCTTATTATCCGTTAAAATTTCACTTATGGTTATCTTGATTAAAGGTTAGGATCCTAACTTGGATTCTCAGGTATGATCCTTGACTATTTTGATTATACTTGTTATTTTGAATAACCCTTACACTTTGACAACTAAACCTATGATCCTCGATCATAAACTATTTCTGAAAATTTTCAATGATAGGATATTTGATCTAGGATCATATCCTAAATTTCTTAAACATGATTTGCTCAGCTTTTGTCACTTTGACAAATATGTTTCTAAAATAATTGGACAACAAGAGGATAAATAAAGGATAACAACACGAGATAAGCCAAAAAAGATTAGAGTTATTTTATTAACAAAGGATTTTAAACCCTTTAAAGTTGTTAAAATTGCCAACCCACGTTTCTACCAGCAAAACGTGGCCCGTCGACATGGGTTGGCAAAGGGTGTCCATTGTCTATGCGGTCATAGCAGGTGCAGGTAATTAAAAGCGGCAGGATCACAAAGGCTTCATCCCCCAAACAGAGGATCCCTCCACCATTTGCGATCCTACCTATTGTTCAAAGGATCCATGATCCTTAATCCTAGAAACTATTGTTTAAGTACAGACCATCATTGTTTGAAAACATCACAACCACAAAAACCACTACCAAATTTTAAAAATTGGGCTCCGGCCTAGTCTCGAAATATCCATCATCGCCCAATCCTGTAGCTCAAACCATTGCTGCTCCGTCTCCACCCTGATCCTTGCCAGCCTCACCACCTTCCAGCATTGGGATCTCCTCAGCTTCGTCCTCATCCTCCAGCTCCGCCAATCTTGCCTTCCAACCCTCCACGTCCCATGAGCTTTTATCAAAGGCAGGATCCTTAGCCTCCGCAGCCATCTGCAGTTGTATCTTATACATAGCTATTGCGGCAGAGACCTTGGCATCCTGGGTGATCTCCTGCTTCTCACCATCCATGTTGACCAGCATTTGAGCAGCTTCATCCTTTGTAGCCCGGAGTTCCTTCTCAAGATCAGCTATCTTGAGATCCTTCAACACGCCCATTTTTTGGAGGTCGGCGATTTGGCGATCCTGATCCTCGACGTGGCCAAGGTAGGTTTCTATTTCAGCAAGTTTATGCAGAAAGGGAAAAAGGTAAGTTCAGGACCAGGTGATCCTCAAAGAGGATAACCAACAGGGGCAATGATCCTTACTTCATTAACATAATCAAGAAACTGCTGGCGGAGCAGGGGAAATCCTTGAAGATCCTCAGAAGCCTTCCTCTTCTTTCCCTTACCCCTAATAGGAGCTTTAGGGGCTGAAGCAGAGGGACTAGCAGCAGGGGTCTTCTTCCTCGTAGACTTGACATTGGCAAGCTCGTCAATACCAAACTTGGAGGCGGACTTGACAGATTTCCCAGCACCTACACAATCAAAATAAGATAAGTACTTTAACTAATTTAAAAATCCTACATAGAACTACTTTTTAATGAGGATACTTACTTGACATTGTGGCAGATGCGGAGGATACTTCCTGTGAATCTTGAATGGCAACTTGAAAACTTCTGGTCTCAGGATCAAGCTTTTTGAAGGCTAGAACTCTCTCTCTTGCAGCAGGAGTCAACTTGAGATGAGCAACGGATATAGCTGCACAAAAGACAAAGAAGACATTAGTAATCATCATCATAAGGAACAAGTCTGCTGGTGATCCTTCCAGGATCCTCTATCCTACCATGAGTAGCTCACTCCTTGGGCAGATCCTCCCCATTAGGGGTGGTATCCCTCCTAACAAAGAAGAATCGTCGCTTCCAGTTCGTATCATTTTTGGTAACCTTAAGAACAGGGTGATCCTCCCCAGCTTTCCGTTTCAACAAATATCGACAGGATCCAAACGTTGTGAGATCATACATATCGGCCAGCTCCGCCATTCCCAAATCAATCCCTTCTTGCTCAATGATCCTTTCCAGGGTATACAAAACCCTCCAGATCATCGGCATGGCTTGAATATAAGACATGCCGGTCAGGGAAAAGAAAGATTGAGTGAAAGCTGGAAAGGGATACGAATATCCTATGGTGAATGGAGTTGCAGGAAAAGCTACCCATGTGTCAGAAACAAAATCGCTTAAAGCAGTGGGAGTGAAAGACTTGAAGATAGCATCCGCCGGAAAACAGTGACAGATCCTATCGATGTGAGCATCGGTGAAGCAGCACCTCTCGGTGGGAGAGTCTTTAATGATCCCTTGACCTTTCAAAGGGCTATTCTTCTTGTGATCCTCGTGAGGAGAATTCCGGAGCAACATATTCGCGGTGGAATGAAAAGAGAAAGAAAAACAGAGAAAGAGAAGGAAAGAAGAGAGGAAGAATACCCGATCGATCTTTTGGACGAGATTATAAAGGGAGTAGCTCTTGAATTTAAATGCAAATCGATCCTAACTCTATCTCCTATTTATAATGATGATCTGCAGGATTGTCACTTCAATGACGTAAAGGTTGCAACGGCTAGTCCGACTTTAACGGCTAGTTATCCGAGTCGCCCGTTGCAGATAAGATCAAAGCAAAATATAACTCGTCAATTTACAATATAACTCCTTATATTTTGGGGGCAATTGTTAGGGCTGGATTTTTATAATACATGATCCTTACATGTGATCCTAACCAGTGATCCTTGTTTCTTTGGCAGATAGTGATCCTCAGCAGAGTTCCAGGATCAGGATCCTCATGATAACAGTTGCTTTCATTGAACTTAATGTCATTTTGCAGGAATGTCTAGCAGGATCCGCTCTTAGCATCACAATCAAGGGACGCGTCTTTACAACTTTGGCATATGCTTAATCAGAGATGAACGTTGTGAAGGATATGGAAACTTGGCATGATTTAAGGGCGATAATTTAGGCTAGATTTACTTTTATTTCTAAAGGGGTAATGAGCTGATTATTAGTTTGTTTACCTAAAATAGGCCACTCACACTTGTATATATGACACTCTTCCCCATTCGGAAGACACACAACACAATTCTCACACGCTTAGACACTCGAAACTATAGTGATCCTTGTACTCAGCTCATTATCATCCGAAGTTGTAACCATTTTTCTTATATTGAAGTTTGGTGATCGGTAGTTGCCATCACCCGAGGTTTTTTATGCCGGAGATCATACATTGATCTAGGGCTTTTCCCTCGTATAAATCCTTGTGTCACTTGCATATTTCTTACTAAAGTGATCCTTTACTTTTTCTACAAACCAAGCATCATTCCCCGTTTACTTAGAGTTTGGTTGCATTATCCTTGTGTGATTTTTGACCAAAACAAACACCAAAGTGGCATTTTGAAGGATTAAGCTTCATGTTATAATTATCAAGGATATCAAATGCTTCCTCCAAGTCCCTTAGGTGATCCTCAGCTTTCTTTGACTTGACT
This sequence comes from Helianthus annuus, assembly GCF_002127325.2. Classification (NCBI taxonomy): domain Eukaryota; kingdom Viridiplantae; phylum Streptophyta; class Magnoliopsida; order Asterales; family Asteraceae; genus Helianthus; species Helianthus annuus. The sequence continues at coordinate 171,926,808 of NC_035442.2, read as the reverse complement.
ACCATATCATCTATGTATACTTCCATAGTTTGTCCTATTTGATCTTTGAACATCATATTCACCAGCCTTTGATATGTTGCACCTGCATTTCTTAGTCCAAAAGGCATGGCAATATAACAATATAAACCGGTTGGGGTCATAAAGGCTGTATCCTCTTGGTCAGATGGTTCCATCTGAATTTGTTGGAATCCAGATGATGCATCCATAAAGGTCAACAGTTCATGCCCCGCCGTTGCATCCACCATGGAGTCAATGTGGGGTAGTGGGAAAGGATCCTTGGGACATGCCTTATTCAGATCAGTGAAATCGACACATACCCTCCACTTTCCGTTTTTCTTTTGGACAACAACCACATTGGCTAACCATTTTGGATATTTTACCTCTCTGATCATACCTGCTCGAAGTAGTCTCTCTACTTCTTCTTGGATAATGGCATTCCTTTCTGGTGCAAACTTCCTCCTTTTTTGATGGATTGGTTTGATAGACCTGTCAATGCCAAGTTTATGAGTGATAATATCCTTAGATATACCTGTCATATCTTCATGTTTCCATGCAAAGGTAGATTTTCTTCTTTTGAGGAAGGATATTATGTCTTCTTTCATCTTGCCAAGGATCCCTGATCCGATATAGATTTTTGATTCAGGATCACTAGGATCCAAGAGGATTTCGTCCACATCTTGTTCCCTTGCCTCCAAGACATTCCTTGGAGGAATCTGTAATTGCTATTGTTCCCTTGGCTTCGAGGTTGGCTTCATGGATGAGGTATAACAATCCTTAGCCTCCTGCTGATCACTGTCGATCTTGGTTATCCCCCATGGGCTAGGGAGTTTCACACATTGATGGTAGGTGGATGGGACTGCTTTCATATCATGTATCCAGGGCCTGCCAAGGATAACATTGCAACAAGATAAACAGTCAATAACACAAAATTTTTGATAATTATGTAATCCTTCCACGTAGATTGGGAGTTTGATGTCCCCCAGAGTTTTCTTCGTTTCTCCACTGAATCCCACAAGCACGGAGGATCTTGGTGTGATGTCTGATTCTGGGATACCCATTTTCTTTAGAACATCAAGCTGGATAATGTTTACTGAGCTTCCTCCGTCGATAAGGATCTTGCGTACAAAATGGTTAGAAATAAAGAGAGTAATAACTAAACTATCATGATGAGGATCCTGGATGTTAATGCGATCATCCTCATCAAACGTTATCGTCTTTCCTTCCGAGACACTTGATGTTCGAATAGGTCTTTCTCCATTATCCATTTTTGCTTCCTTTGCATGCCTTTTGGCTGCCGAGAAGGATGTACCACAAATATCTGATCCTCCGGAAATAAAGTTGATCACTTGTGCATTCGCCGGAGGGGCTGGAGTCTTTTCAGGGATCCTTTCAGGATCCTGAGTCCTTTGCTTTTTTCTTCCCAACAATTCTTTTAGATGCCCCTTGCTTAACAGATATCCAATTTCTTTTCTTAATGCTATGCATTCTTCAGTTAGATGCCCGAAATCCTCGTGGTATGCACACCACTTTGACTTGTCTTTAGTCCCGGATGGTTTGTCATTCTTTCTGGGCCATCTGGCTTTTTCTCCTAGATTCTGCATTGCAAGGATTAGTTCATGATTGTCAACAGAAAAACAATATTCAGAAATCGGAGGATAATCCTCATCATCCTCTTCCTGGTCAACAGCATGCATGTTCTGGTTGTCATTTCTATGGTAGGATTTGAACTTATTGTTCTTGAAAGAGGATCCTTGTTTTTCCTGTTTTGAGGATCCTACTTGCTTCTCCTGGATCCTCTTGTCATCCTCTAGCCGGATGAACCTGAGTGCCCGAGTTCTTACTTCATCTAGGTTCCTGCACGGTGTCATAACAAGATCATCATAGAACAATGAATCCTTAAGCAGTCCCATTTTGAAGGCCTCAACAGCCGTGGCCATATCCAAGTTGGGAATGTCCAAGGATTCTTTACTGAATTTAGTTATATAATCCCTTAATGATTCATTATGACTTTGAGTTACCCTATATAAATCACTAGTTAATCTTTCAAATTTTCTACTACAAGAGAATTGATTATTGAACAAATTAACTAAATTAGCAAATGAAGTGATAGAGTAAGGGGGAAGACTTAGCAGCCATTTAAGAGCTGATCCAGTAAGGGTGGATCCAAATCCTTTTCATAGGCATGCTTCCTTTAACTTTTCTGGGATTGGATTGATCTCCATCCTCTCCCTGTATTGTGCTATGTGCTCCTCAGGATCCGTTGTACCATCATACAGCTTCATAGTAGGGATATGGAACCTTTTGGGTACCTCTGCATCACAAATAAACGAGATACCTTATGGCTTCTATCTGCAGTCTCCGGGATAGGCTTGACTACCCCTGGAACACTTGAGATCATATCCTTCAGCTTCTGTAACTCCCTGGCCATAGCATGATTGATACCTGTATCCTGCACGAATCCATGGTTAGTGGTAAGATAATTATTTAAGGTGTTACCTCCCATCGGGTTCAAGTTAGGAACATTGGGTGTGAATCCATATTGCTGGGATTCTGGGATAATGGATGGACCAGTGGAAGCAATGGTCTGCATTGGAATAAAATCTCCTTGATGGACATCTAGGCTTCCTGTTTGCAAATTCTTCAAGGACCCTGGTATTTGTAGGGATTCTTGAATCTGGGATGATCCTGGGACGAAGGAGGATCCTTGAACCTGGGATGATCCTGGAACAAAGGAGGATCCTTGAACCTGGGATGATCCTGGGACGAAGGAGGATCCTAAGCTCATGAAGGATCCCAAATGCTGGGCGTAGGATCCCGCCGGTTGGAAATATGATCCTGATGCCTGAGTCATTGTTGCTGGGCTGAAATGCACTCCTCTTGATCCACCCATATATTGAATGTCTGGGACCTCTGATGGCTGAGAAGTAATCATTGGAGTATCAAAATTCAAAGATTTGGGCATTAGTGGGGAATGATCCTCTGCCGTTTTCTTTTGCCTTTTGAGATCTCCGATTTCTCCGAGGATCCTGTCATTAGTTTCATCCTGCTGCTGCATACGATCCCTCATCTGCAAAATCAAAGTAAATATATCACTAGTACTGGGAACAGAAGAAGTTAGAGCAGAAGATGATGGTTTAGAGGAGATAGAAGTTGGTCTCTTCTCAGCATTTTTCTGAGATCCAGCTGGTGGTGGAGGCAAAGGTGGAATGCCAGTAGATGAATTGACTGCCGACATCGCTGTGGATGTATTCTTCAATGATGAAGCCATGTAACTCTTTGAAATGATTTCGAACAGAAAGTTTTCTTATGAATGAAGCACCAATTGCCCCATGGTGGGCGCCAAACTGTTTTGGTCAAAAATCACACAAGGATAATGCAACCAAACTCTAAGTAAACGGGGAATGATGCTTGGTTTGTTGAAAAAGTAAAGGATCACTTTAGTAAGAAATATGCAAGTGACACAAGGATTTATACGAGGAAAAAGCCCTTGATCAATGTATGATCTCCGGCATAAAAAACCTCGGGTGATGGCAACTACCGATCACCAAACTTCAATATAACAAAAAATGGTTACAACTTCGGATGATAATGAGCTGAGTACAAGGATCACTATAGTATCGAGTGTCTAAGCGTGTGAGAAATGTGTTGTGTGTCTTCCGAATGGGGAAGAGTGTTATATATACAAGTGTGAGTGGCCTATTTTAGGTAAACGAACTAATAATCAGCTCATTACCCCTTTAGAAATAAAAGTAAATCTAGCCTAAATTATCGCCCTTAAATCATGCCAAGTTTCCATATCCTTCACAACGTTCATCTCTGATTAAGCATATGCCAAAGTTGTAAAGACGCGTCCCTTGATTGTGATGCTAAGAGCGGATCCTGCTAGACATTCCTGCAAAATGACATTAAGTTCAATGAAAGCAACTGTTAGCATGAGGATCCCTATGATGGTCCGTGATCCTGATCCTGGAACTCTGCTGAGGATCACTATCTGCCAAAGAAACAAGGATCACTGGTTAGGATCACATGTAAGGATCATGTGTTATAAAAATCCAGCCCTAACACTAGCAATGACGGATTATTTCTCTAAATGGGTTGAAGCAGAGGCCTTTGTCCAAGTTAGAGACCAAGAAGTGGTGTCCTTCATAAAAAGGAATATCCTGACCAGGTTTGGGGTACCAGCTGAAATCATCTGTGATAATGGGTCCCAGTTTATAAGCAAGAGGACCACTGATTTCTGCAAGAGTTGGGGGATAAAAATGATAACATCCACTCCAGTACATCCTCAAGCAAATGGGCAGGCAGAATCCTCAAACAAGATAATTGTCAACAATTTGAAAAAGAGACTTGGGGCTAAGAAGGGAAGATGGGCAGAAGAATTACCATTTGTCCTATGGGCTGACAGGACAACTGTGAAGAATGCTACTGGGCAAACTCCATTTTCCTTAGTATTTGGAGCAGAGGCAGTAATCCCGACAGAAATGACAATGCCCACTGTAAGATCTACCCTAAGTGATCCTGAGCAGAATCCTGAAGCCTTGTGTCAAGATTTAGACACTATAGATGAAAAAAGAGATGCGGCAAGGCTAAGGATGGCAGCATATCAACAGAGAATATCCAGGGCATATAACAAGAACATTAGGACCAGAAGGTTTAAGGTTGGAGATTGGGTACTAAGAAAGGCTTTTCAGAATACTACTAATCCTGCCGATGGCAAGCTAGCCCCAAAATGGGAAGGACCATATGAGGTTGAATCAGAAGCAGGAAAAGGAGCATACAGACTCAAAAATATTTAGGGGGATATGCTACCAAGGTCCTGGAATGCTATACACCTTAAGCTCTATTTCAAGTGAGTTTAGAATTTAATTTCTAACTCAGGATGGTATGAATTCTACCTTTTTTAAATATGTTTGGTTTAATTTATTCTTTGTAACCCAATACTGATTTAAGCATCGGAGGGGTGTTAGCCAAGCTAACATCCACCTTAGTTTACAATTGTTTTGCAAGATATGTTTCAGGATGTAGCTCCAGGATATGTGCTCAGGATAACTTGAAAGATTAGAGGATTGGCCCCCTCTCTCACGTTTAAGGGATACTGATCCCTTCACAGGTTTAAAGGTATTCACCTTTCTTCCGAATTGGGTTTAAACACCCCGCCTGGAGCGCAAGTTATTCAGGGATAGTTCAAGGTGGCGGGACCAGTCCATGTAAAAGTGGCTGACAATTTCGTCACTGTTGGCTATATCCTGAATCCTAAGGTATATGAGGATTGATCACCCTCTCTCACGAAAGGGTATTTTCATACTCTCTAAGGTTTAAAGGTTTTCACCTTTCTAAGTCTTGGAGTTTGTACACTCCCGCCTGTAGCGCATGAAAATTTGGGATTTTCCCCAGGATATAAGGATTTTATCTCCAGTACACCTTTGGGTTTTGCCCTTGGACATAAAAAATTGCCTAAACAATGGAAACTGACGTTCAGAAGATTTCTAAAGTATTTGAAGGCATTGTACAGAGGGGACATTCCCATTAAGGTGGTGGTGCAAAAGCTAAAAAGATAGGATTTGGAACTAATGCACTAAGTACCTTGCACAGGGGACATCTTTATGGGAAGAATGGCAAAGGGATTGGAGTTTGGTAATAGGTTTATATCCTATTTCTGGTATGATCTTTCCTTTGTAAACATCGTTTAGGTTTTTAGTGACATTATGTTTTATAGAAAGGGCAAGTATCCTGATATATTCTCAAAGTCTTTTTCAGAATATTTGATTAAGGTGTTTGAAACTAATGGTAGGTTGGGACTGTAATCATTTAAAAACTGGGTGTTTATCGAAAACTTTCTACAAAGTGAAGCGATGTTTGTAAGTTCTATCTAATAAAGAGTTTTACGATATATTGCTGAGGATACCAATCAGGATATTTTATAAGATAACAGTATGAAATTTTTTGCAAAGTTAAGGGTTACACTAAGTAATGCAAAGTAACAGAAAATAAGTCAAAAGATAGTTATATTATTAACAGGTCAAAAGTTGTGCTTTTGGTTTCACCTCAAACCGAGGCCCATCCACCAAAAGCACAATAAGTTCTTAACTAGATTTACTTAACAGATTGAAGGTTTCGTCTCAAACCAAGACCCATCCGCCTTCAACTGTTATATTGTTCAAAATAACTATACTAACTGATAACCAAGGGCTTCGTCCTGAAACTCAGGATCCCTCCACCTTTGGTCATCATATTGTCTAAGTGCAGGAAATGTAAATTGTTCAAAAGCAGGAAAAGTAAATTGTTCAGACAAACACAACCATCAAATTTAAAAAGTGGGCTCTGGCCTAGGCATAAACATCCATCATCGCCCACTTCGCTGCTTTCAAGGGGCAGCTCCCTCTTCCATCATGTCCTCTCCGGCAACATCCTCTCCAGCATTCATCCCAGCCTTATCAGCAGCATCTCCACCAGCATCCTTCGTAGCACCAGCATCACCTACCTTCTCGGTCACCTTAGTGGATTCCTCTGCAGCAGGTTTTGAGGGGGGCTCCACGGGGTTGCCACCAAGATCCTTCAGTTTCATCTCCCAGACCTTGATGTTCCAGGAAGGGCATTCAAAGCCCAACGCCTTGGCCTCATATGCCATTTTTAGCCTGGCCCGGAGGAGGGAGATGACAACTGAGTTCTTAAGGCTCTCCCGGTATGAGGCCATATCCTGCTCATGTTGAACCTGGGCTGCATCGTACTTGGCTTGAGCTTCTTGGGTGATCTTCTGGACGATGGACTGATGGTCTTGAGTCATGGCCTTGTACTTGGCTTCATAATGCTCTGATTTTGCGGTGGCGATTGCTGCTTGGTCAGCGATGGTAGCCTCAGCCTTCTTCAGTTGGCTCTCCAACATGACGTTCGAGCCACATGCGTCCTCGTAAAGAGATACCAGGCGTTCGAGGCCCTGTAAGGTAGGTAAACAGGTATCAGCCTAAACTAACATTTTTAATTAGCATATGATGCAGGATATAAGCCGGAATACTAACCTGATTGAGGAAACCTGTCATGAATTTGCTGGAATCCGTGAACCCGTGATCCTCATATGGGAATACATGGGGAATAGGAGGATGATCTGCTTCCTTCCTCTTCCGGGAGCTGGAGGCCCGGGTCCTGGACGCTGGAGGAGCTTTGGGAGCGGTGGTAGTCTTTGAACTGCTGGGCTTCGGAGTGTTGGTTGGCTTTGGGTTAATTTCTTGTTTGATGGGTGCAAGGCTGGAATAACTGTCCAACTCATCAAGCTGGAAGCCTTCGAGGTTGATGACCGGCACTGTGTCAAGGGAGAAATGTTTAATTTATGTCATTTATATCTTATAGTCAAATTGCTCATCTATACTTACCGGACATTTCTGAACTGGATTTCTGACTTGAGCTTGTGAGAGACAGGGAGAAGGTTCTTTCGGAGGCAGGAAGACGGTAAATCTCTTTGATCCTGGACTGTGATTCTGCACTTGGGGGTGCTAGGTCTCTGAAATTCACTGCATGAAAAATAGGATATCAGTCAGAATATAGTTAAGAATATATTTGGGGGTGCTCCTAAAACCCTAGATCCTACCCTTGGTTAGCCAACTAATTGGCAGGTCAAGACCCCCGTCGATGGAGTCCCTCTTTACGAAAAAGAACTTTCGTTGCCACTGATCTTCGTTCTTGGTGGCTTTAAGTATTAGGGGATTTTTGGAAGTGGAAAACAAGAGAAAACGACTATTTCCATGAGATCTCAATCGGTATGCTATGGGAAGGTCTTCAATGCACAAGTTAGGGCAATGGCGAGATTTGATTTGGTCAAGCACCATCAAAACCCGCCAGACCATTGGCATGGTTTGGGCGTAACTGAGACCGGTGAGCTCGAAGAAACGAGAAATAAAGGGTGGAAATGGATACCGGAGTCCTAAAGGAAAGGGGTAGGCAAAGAAGCAAATCCACTCATTCGATGACGCGTCTGATCGGACTTCCCGATCGAAGGGGCGAATGACGGTTCCGGTGGGAAAAGCGCTGGAGTCCTTCAAAGCGGCGATATCGGCATTATTAAAAGAGCAGATCTCTTTTTCTGGTTCTCGGATGAGATTTTGGCTCACAAGGGTTGGGATCGGATCGTTCGGGCGAGATCTTGTTCGCGATGCCATGAGGAATATCAAGCAAATAATAAGGAATTCAAAGAAAAAAGAAGGTGAGAGAGAGGATGGGTACCTGAAAATTGCTTGGAGAAGAATGAAAATAATGAGAGATATCTCGGCTAATTATAGGCTGGATATAGGGGGTGAAGTGCAAAAGAAGTGTGGGAAGTTGCACAAGGTCACCTCAAACGTCATTTCATCATAAGTGCCTCGGTTTGCGAGACAAGATTTTCGAAATATATCCGTTGGATTGGTACACCAACAGATATATTTGGGGACAATTGTTATGGGTCATTTTCTAAGCATACATATCCTGACCAATATCCTGCCTTTGTTTGTTCGCTTGTGACCAGGATGCTGGAAGAGGATATTACTGACATCTTGGGTAATATCCTGAGATTTGTTAATTAACCACGTGCAGGTTGAAGACTAAGACTTACCAACGGTCGAAAGGACTTCTTCTCCTTAAGACTCGGACGAATTTGTTGAAGAAGAGACGTTGAGCCCGAAAGACGGGGTCTACAACGTTCAATGAGGGAATATCCGGTGGATCCCGCAAGTTTAGGATAGTTTGTTGGTTTATCTTTACTATAAATAGATGTGGTGGATCAAGTTTAAGGCACACACTCTTTCACCAATACTTCCGTACACTTTTGCTCTCTAGCTGCTAGCAACCACTACACACAAACACTTGTATTCAAATCTCATTGTAACACTTAGTTGATCCGCACCACATCCTGCATTGTATCCTGATATTTGAAGCAATAGAAGAACAAGGCAGCTGCGATTGTCAGCTCCCGAGGTTTTATGCCGGCGATCTAGATTGATCAAGGGCTTTCCTCGTACATCTCGTGTCATTTACTTTACTTTCTGCTCATTGTTTGATCAATAATACAACTCGATATCCTGAGCCGTATCCCGAATACTGTTTTCATAAACAACTTAGCAAGCACATTTTCAACAACACTTTCTAGCACACTACCTGTAACACCTCGAAAAATTTCGTCCAATAATGTCTTGACACGTGTCATAAGGTTCCGGTATGTGAAAACATACCTTAGAGGGACTAAAAGTGACAAACAGTGAAAACTATGGAAAGTAAGGGTCCAAAGTGTCAACAATGGATAAATAGGCTCTATGATAACCCTACATAATGTTTATAACCTTAAACGGATGGTTCATGGATCATACGACGCGGAAATTGCACAAAAGTGAAGTATTGCAAACTATAGGGGCCAAAAGTGTCAACATGTTTAATTTATACCTCTGAGTGAACTTTTGGCAGACCCGAAGCTTCGTAAAGCTAAAATATACTCACTAGAATGTGTGGTTAAAATTTCATGAAGTTTCATCAACGTATGAGAAAGTTATGGCCAAAACCGTAACTATAGGGGCTAAAAGTGTCAACATGTTGAATTTATACCTCTGAGTGATCTTTTGGCAGACCCGAAGCTTTGTAAAGCTAAAATATACTCACAAGAATATGTGGTAAAAATTTCATGAAGTTTCGTTATCATATGAGAAAGTTATGCCCAAAACCGTACTTGAGGGGTTAAAAGCGTCAACGTCGAATTTTATGGCTTTTCGGGCGAGCGCAAAGTTAAACGAGGACATTACCATGTTGGTAAATGTCCAAGGGTTCTTAAAAACCAGATTCGGGGGTTTACGAGTCAAGATTCATGGCCAAATCATCGCAACCAAAGTACAGGGACCAAAACTGCAACAAATGGGCAAACTTTGGAGCTGCCAATAAACCCAGGTGCAGAATCCGCGAACAGCAGCGATTTGGGTCCGAAATTAAGTGGGTAACAGCTGTTTTCACCTCCCAAAAGCTCCAATAACATTGCATGCATGCCTAGGCCACAGTAACCCCTTGCAAACATCAACAATTCAGCTTTAAATCTGATCCAAAGCTCATTTTACTAAACACTTGTGTTGTGAACAAGAACTTCCAAACTTGCAAAAGCTCTCAAGCATCTCTGAAGCATTTCTGGACATCAAGGCCGATTTCTAGTGTTAGCTTAACATCAATAGGACCTTGGTAAGCTTCTAATTCGATCTCCAATCCGTTCTTGCTTTGATTATTGCTAAAAGTGAAACTGTTTGTTCATAAGCTTTGACTTTCTGATTAAACAAGTTTCAATCAGTCATTTCTCGAATTGAAACCTGATATATGTTGGTATTTATGTGGGAAACAAACCCTCTAAAGGGTATTATCTGAATCCCACTACATGCATGCTAATTGTCGAGTCAAACGTGATTCTAAAAAGTCAACAGAAGTGATTTTTGAGAAAAATAGCTTAAATGGTAAAATAAATGACATGCAATCTGTTTGATCTTCATAGATAGCTTTATTATGAATATAAGAATGTATTTTACCACGATCAACTCGACAATCTATAGTATAAATACGAATCGGAGCCGAAAGTCCTATAAAACGACTAATTCGTAGACTATCGATTCGGATTCGTACATGCATGTTTGAGATCTGTATTGGAGAGTATTTTTGACCATTTTTATTTTGGTAAAACTTTCTGGAATTTTCGTTGATTAAGTCTATGCTTAGCCGATTCGAATGCATGTTTCCGATTTATGCATAAAGTTGACTATTTTGTCCTTTTTGATATAAAACGTGATTTTTGGAAAAGTGAAAGAGTAGAAATCTTTATTTCTAATATATAAACCTGCACCGAAAATTTCGGATCAGTTGGTGGTCCAGATTGTGAGTTATGGCCATTAGCGTAAAACTATATTATAAATTTACATAAACGGCCCTTTTCGCGTAGAACCCGTTTCTGGCCACGTTTTGATACGAAACTTTTTACCAACAGATGTAATATAATATTTTGGGATTTTAGATGATTTTTATTTAATTTTTGGCTGATCGTATCTTGGATCGCTTAATTATTTCGGCTTATGTCGATTTTGACCGTTTTAGCCATAAAATGAGTTCTACCCATTCTTTTGACCCGAAACCTTTTTCTACTGATTTCAAATGTTAAATAAATTATTATGAGCCTTCTGGAAATATAAAAATCTCAGCTTTCATATGTAAACCCGGAAACGGCTCTAAATCGCATATTTAGCGTTTTAAGCGCATAGTAAGCGTTATACTTGTTTTAAACATGTAAGACTTATACCTACTGATGTAATTAGCATATTTTCATATAATAACAGTAAGTATAAGTATATGATCTCAGATTTCCAGTTTTGGCATTTTTAGCCCTTGTGAAATTACTAAAATACCCCTACGGTGCATAGTTTGGTTTTAAATGATAAATTTGATATATGGGTCATACCCTACTGATATAATATGTTATATTAAGTATATTTACTGTATGAACCAGACCCGAAACTCAGATTTCTAATTTGACTCTTTTATAATCTTTTAAAAAGACCAAAATGCCCTTCTAAGGCATAAATTGAGTTTAAATTATTCCGGGCAATATAGAACATAACTTACTGATATTATATCATAATTAAAGCATATTATATCAGGGAACTTGCATTTGAATCATTTGACTACCCGTATCGCCCTTTTCGCGTTCGGTTCGGTTTACGTAACTAGTTTGCGTAAATTGACCGAAACGGGTCAAACGATATCATTTTTATTTCAAAATCCAGAATGTATTTAGTATACCCATATTATACAAGTATTCAAACTTGTCGGGTCTAAATCACATTCTATCCGGTCTTTCGCTTAATCGTGCGCTTGTACCGTATCGTCCTTAAAACTAACCGGTCAAAGCTTAGGCTTAAATAAAAGACCCGTTAGGAATCTAATAGGTTAATTATAAACCTTTGTTCCAGATTAGGAGGCCCAGTAAAAGCTACCACACTTACCGTTTGTGTTACATACTTGCTCAGGTAATTACATTTTGACTTATTTTCCCTATACGGGCTTGGGGTACGGTATTTAAAATACCGCTTGATCGGGCGCACAAGTCCTGCTCCTTATGGGTGTACAGTCTTGAATAGCTTGTGCGACTTCGTTTAAACAGTCTTGTCTTACTTTAGGCTTTGGGGGGTTATTAACCGTGTCCCGGATATCCTTGGCATTATCTTACGAGATGGCCACGACCAGAGCACGGGGTGTAGGCGTACACTCGGCGTGTATAACTCTTTAATGTGGTGTGTCATTTAATTCTTAGCCCGGACAGCAGATCCCGGGCCACCAAAGATACGAGTGCATGTAAATCGTTCACAAGTTTATATTGTATAATTATCCCAAGTTAATAAAAATATTTATGCCTTGTGCATTTAAATAAATTTTCAATCATTTTCAAAATGAGTCGGTTGATTTGTATTTACCAGTGTAAACTGACGTATTTTTCCCAAAAGGTTAAGTGTAGGTACTATACGAAATAGGCTGGCTGTTTCCTAAGAGCGTCCACTATAGTCTCGCAAGCTCGGACGACAAAATATCTGTCGAACTATTTTTATCTTATTTTTATTTGATCCGCCTGTGGATCCGTTTCAACTACTGTGATAATTATTACTGCACTTTATTTTAAAAGTTGAAATGTATCTATTCTGCTTCCGCTGTGCATTATTATATTGTGTTGATTGTCTATGACGATGCCAACTACGTCACTGTACCCCACACCGGGCCCACCGGTGACACGTGGAAATCGGGGTGTGACAGGTTGGTATCAGAGCCAACGCTGAGTGAATTAAACACTATCCTAATGTGTTTAATCTCAGTTACACAATTGCACATTCCTCGATTTTCGAGTCTAGACAAAGAACTTAGGAAATGTTCAACATTTCGTTTATTTTATTTTAATCTCATTATTTGCTTTGTCTTATATATTTGTTGTGCAACTTGTTTAATTTTTGACAGGATCATTATGCCGCCACGAATGAGAGGTCGAGGAGGATTCGCTACATCGCACGACCATGAGGCAGGACCCTCACACAGACGAGCTCCGTCAGCTACGCACCACACTGCAGCCAATGATCTTTGGGGATCATTCGCCGAGCCGGCTAGACACTCGGTGTCTATGAGCACTTCACCATCACTACCCCAATCATTTGGGCCCCACTCGGAGAATGGGCCCCCTGGTTCCCATGGATCTTACATACCGCTCCATCAGTCGCCTCACCAATACCCAGCACCAGTCTACCAGGGTTTATATAACCCTAATGCTTTTGTGGATGAGCCAGTGGGTCATAACCCACTAGGACCGGAGGACCACTTTCCTGGCGACCACGAGATGGAAGTCGATGAAGAGACGGACCCTTCACTGCCACCGTCAGGTACGCCCAACCATCCCATCGAGATATCGGATGGGTCGCCATTTAGGGGATCACCCTACAATGGTGTGGACAGCTTTCAGGAGAGATTTAAGCAGTACGATTGGTATTACACCCCCAGCCGCCACAACTCTCCGATGCTCCAGTCTCGCCATGGTTCGCCGGTGCACTCGCAGCACCACTCTCAGCAGCAGCAGCTTCAGCAGCAGCCGCCTCTACAGCAGGACCTATCTGAGGCCCTATGGCGTGACGTGATCACTCCGTCACCACCGCCGCCACCAGTTTTACCTCCTCCGCCTCAGAGGCCAAGGAGGAATGCGCGCATGTCTACGCGCGGAGGGATTCGCATAGGCACCCCTCCACATGTTGGTAGCAGCCGCTACACGCCTCTTCCCGAGGAGTCCGAGACGGGGGAGTCTCAGCATCCCGTATCGGAGGTCACTTCAGTACCGATCCCGCCTCTGCCGCCACAGAATTATGGAGAGCCGATTCCAGCTTATGCCAGCGCAGCTCATTTTAACCCGTTCGAGCAGGTTTTCCCTCAGGGTTATGATTACACAGGAGACCCTTATTGGCAAGCTGTGAACTACAGCTCACTCCCACCTAGTGGTCCATTTGGAGACACTTGGACTGCTGGGCAGTCTACTTTTGGTTACCCTCCGGGTTACCAGCAGCCACAGCCACCGCAGCCGCAGCAGTACCAGCCACCGCCACCGGCGCCTATGATGTCGCCGCCGCAGGTTCAAGAAATCCTGCATGGGATTAACAGCATGCGACGCGAGTTGCAACATGAGATGCGAGCTGATCGCCGACGCAACAGTGGCATGTTCAAGAAGGTGTTTGACTTACTCAAGGGTAAGAGTAAGAAGGATCATTGAATCCTTTGATTGTTATCTCACTACTCCTGTCCCTGCGTGGACATCTATTCCTGTATTCTACCCCTGCGTGGGTATGTTGTTCTGTTAACCCCTGCGTGGGTTTGTTTTACTTTATTTGTTGTTGTTGTTAGTTGTTTAGCCCCTGCGCGGGCATGTTATTCATGTTATTTGAATTAAAGCCCCGATTAGGGCAAAGATGTACTAGTACTTTATTTGAAATTTGAAATGGTTAATTTGAATTTCTCATTTTATTTATATGCATGAATATAATATTAAAATAATGGAAAATATCAATTTTTATTTGATTTGCCATTTTATAAGAATCTTAGTAAGGTATAACCTAGCTTGAATGCCTTATTAACAGGCCTGGCCATGATGGTAAAACCTGGTTGAAAGGATTCAACTCCCTGTTAACATCTGAAAACATGTTAACATTCCTGGCCAAGCGTGATCTGTAAAATCACACAAGCCACCCTTTTTAATAAATTATCTACAGATTATATCTGTATACAAGTCTATTAATGACTTGATACCTACGGGTTATGACTATGTCATATAGTGACAGTTGTGGTTTATGACCCTCTGTCTAGTAAAGGATTAATTGTTTAATTATACAATTTATAATCCTATAAAAATCTAAATTTATAATTTAGTAATTGTCCGAAGTGACTAGGCCTATGGTGCCAATATATATATTTTCATTCCTTGATTGCTAATAAGAGCCTGAATGAAATTTATTAAAATTAACTGTTAAGGTTCTTGATACCATGGTTAATAAATCGTCTAGAACGATAATACTGTTAGGTTCTAAATTAGACCTTGTCCTTTATTGTAGCTTAAAGCTACAATGGCCAAATCGGAGGAGACCAACAGTCATTCTGGGGAACACTCAGATAATGCAAAGATTCACGTTACCGGTGCAGAGTTGCAAGCACTGATAGATAACGCTGTTGCCAAAGCTATGGATAGGCAATTCAGGGAATCTAGTGGTACTCGGAGTAGGACCCGAACTGAACCGCACGCAAAGCCCAAGACTCATTCTGAGGCTCATAGTAAGCCACCTTCTAAAAAGAGTGAGCCGAAGAAAGCTGAGGATGATAATCACTCCTCCAACCACAGCTGCATCCCAAAGCAAGAAGTTAAGATGAACCATGATACGCACAGCAGGTCCTGTACGTACAAATACTTCGTATCTTGCAAGCCCAGAGATTTCACTGGGGAAAAGGGAGCCGTCGATTGTATGACGTGGATTGATGAGATGGATACTGTGGTCGATATCAGCGGGTGTGCTGATAGGGATGTTGTGAAGTACGCGTCCCAGTCGTTCAAGGGAGACGCGTTAGCATGGTGGAAGTCGCTTCTACAAGCTACTGGAAAGACCGCTCTGTATAGCATGACTTGGGATCAGTTTGTAGCACTGATCAAGGAAAATTTCTGTCCGCAGCATGAGGTCGAGAGAATTGAATCGGATTTTGTGTCTCTAGTTATGAAGAATCTCGATTGTCAAGCGTATCTTACTACGTTCAACACCTTATCCCGGTTAGTGCCTTATCTGGTGACCCCGGAGCCGCGTAGGATTGCTCGATTTATTGGGGGTCTGGCACCGGAGATAAAGGCAAGCGTCAAGGCTTCAAGGCCTACTACATTTAGATCAGTAGCTGATCTATCCCTCTCCCTCACTCAAGATGTCGTCAGACTAAGAGCTATGAAGAGCTCGGAGGAAAACAAAAGGAAACGTGAGGATGACACCTCACGAAGATCTGAGAAACGACACAAGGGAAACAACGACCATAGGAAAGGGTCGGGGTTCAAGAAAGGGGATCAGTCGGGTGAGAAACCCAAATGCAAGGTTTGTAAGAGGCATCATTTTGGGAGATGCAGGCAGGAGTCTAAGTCCCAGTCTTTCGAGAAACGTTGTGGGATCTGCAAGTCCACAGATCATAAAGCTGTGGATTGCAAGAAAATGAAGGATGCAACTTGTTTCGGTTGCAACGAGAAAGGGCATATTCGGCCCAACTGCCCAAAGAATGCGAAGAAAGCAGATGATGGGAAGAAGACTAATGCGAGAGTCTTCAGAATGGACGCTAAGGAAGCAGTCCTTGACGACAACGTCATTACCGGTACGTTTCTTGTAAATGATGTTTTTGCTAGAGTCTTGTTTGATTCAGGAGCCGATAAGTCGTTTGTAGATGATAAGTTTTGTAAACTGTTGAACCTTCCTGTTAAAACCTTAAGTGTGAAATATGAGGTAGAATTAGCCGATGGAACCATAGAAACCGCCTCGACTGTTCTAGATGGATGTGTTATATCCATTAGGAATCATTCTTTCCCGCTATCCTTGCTTCCCTTTAAGCTAGCTGGATTCGACATAGTGATAGGCATGGATTGGTTGTCGAGTAACCAAGCCCAGATTCTGTGCAATAGAAAGCAGGTGATAGTGAAGACTCCGTCTGGTGAGTCACTTACTATTCAAGGAGATACCCATCATGGATTGCCGGAGCAAGTGTCCATGCTTAAGGCATCCAGATGCATGCAGAAAGGATGTGTCATTTATATGGCACAAGTTACCATTGATGAGCCGAAGCCGAAGGTTGAAGATATTCCTGTTATTTCGGAATATCCTGAGGTTTTCCCTGAAGAGCTACCTGGTTTGCCACCAGATAGGCAAGTAGAGTTTCGGATAGATATCATACCAGGCGCTGCACCTGTAGCAAGAGCACCATACATATTGGCACCAACGGAGATGAAGGAGTTGAGGACGCAGTTGGATGATTTGTTAGCTAAAGGTTTTATTAGACCTAGCTCGTCTCCTTGGGGAGCGCCAATCTTGTTCGTTAAAAAGAAGGATGGTTCGATGCGCCTGTGCATCGTTTATCGTGAGCTTAATAAGGTCACTATCAAGAATAGGTATCCGTTACCCAGGATCGACGATCTGTTCGATCAACTGCAAGGAGCAAGCTACTTCTCAAAGATTGACCTCAGGTCAGGTTATCATCAGTTGAAAGTCAAAGAAGAAGATGTGCACAAGACAGCGTTTAGGACTCGTTATGGACATTACGAGTTCCTAGTGATGCCGTTTGGGCTCACTAACGCACCAGCCGCATTCATGGATCTCATGAATCGTGTCTGCAAGCCTTATCTAGATAAATTCGTCATTGTCTTTATTGACGACATCCTTATCTACTCGAAGAGCCAAGCTGAACATGAGAAACACCTTCGTTGTATTCTCAAACTTTTGCATCAAGAGAAGCTTTATGCCAAATTCTCGAAGTGTGAATTTTGGCTTCGAGAAGTCCAGTTCCTTGGACATGTAGTAAGCGAGCGTGGTATCCAAGTAGATCCCGCTAAAGTAGAAGCAGTCATGAATTGGCAGGAGCCGAAGACTCCTACTGAGATTCGCAGTTTCCTCGGATTGGCAGGATATTATAGGAGATTCATCAAGAACTTCTCAAGGATTGCTGCGCCCCTAACCTCATTGACCCGTAAGAAGATTAAGTTTGATTGGGGCCCTAAGCAGCAGGAATCCTTTGACATTCTGAAGCAGAAGTTGAGCAATGCGCCAGTGTTGACATTGCCTGATGGAATAGAGGAATTTGTGGTGTATTGTGACGCATCACATACGGGCATGGGTTGCGTACTCATGCAGAAAGGCAATGCATTGCCTACGCTTCTCGATAGCTAAAGGTGCACGAGAAGAACTACACCACCCACGATTTGGAATTGGGTGCAGTTGTATTTGCTTTAAAGCTATGGAGACATTACTTGTACGGAACCAAGTGCATAATATATTCGGATCACAAGAGTCTTCAACACTTGTTCAATCAGAAGGAATTGAACATGCGTCAAAGGCGTTGGATGGAAACTCTAAATGATTATGACTGCGAGATAAGATACCATCCAGGTAAGGCAAATGTAGTTGCCGACGCCTTAAGCAGAAAGGAAAGGGTGAAACCAATCAGGATCAATGCCAAGCGCATTGAAATAAGAAATAATTTGAATGAAAGGGTGTTAGCTGCACAGAAGGAAGCTGTGCTGGAAGCTAACTATCCTGCAGAAAAGTTGGGAGTAACTGAGGAGCAGTTATCCTACGACAAGGATGGAATGCTACGACTAAACGGACGAATATGGGTTCCAGTTTATGGAGGACTTCGGGATGTTATCCTCCAGGAAGCCCACAGCTCTAAATATTCCGTTCATCCTGGAGCTGATAAGATGTACCAGGATTTGAAAACAAACTACTGGTGGATTGGTTTGAAAAAGTCAGTAGCTGAGCATGTAGCTAAATGCTTGACTTGTGCGCAAGTCAAGGCCGAGCATCAGAAGCCGTCAGGTTTGCTTCAACAACCTAAAATTCCCAAATGGAAGTGGGAAATGGTGACAATGGATTTTATCACCAAGTTGCCGAAGACGAAAAAGGGAAATGATACCATATGGGTCATAGTAGATAGACTAACTAAGTCAGCTCATTTTCTACCCATCAAAGAGACGTATAGCTCAGATATGTTAGCTCAATTATACGTCGATAAGATAGTAGCGCTACATGGTATACCTATATCTATTATCTCCGATAGAGATACTAGATATACGTCGCATTTTTGGAAAAGTTTCCAACAGTCGTTGGGCACTCGTTTGAATTTTAGTACGACTTATCATCCTCAGACTGATGGTCAGAGTGAGCGTACTATTCAAACTTTGGAAGACATGCTTCGAGCATGTGCGATCGACTTAGGTGGTAGTTGGGATAAGAACCTACCACTGATTGAATTCTCCTACAACAATAGCTACCATTCCAGCATAAAAGCTGCGCCTTTTGAGGCCTTATATGGTAGAAAGTGTAGATCGCCCATTTGTTGGGCAGAAAGCAGAAGTTGGAGATGTCCAGTTGTCAGGACCAGATATCGTTCTTGAAACGACAGATAAGATCATTCAGATTCGCGATCGTTTGAAAGCTGCCAGGGATAGGCAGAAAAGTTATGCGGATCCTAAGCGCAAGGATTTTCACTTCGATGTAGGTGATAAAGTGTTGCTTAAGGTATCACCTTGGAAAGGTGTAATGCGATTTGGAAAGAAAGGCAAGCTAAGCCCGAGATACATAGGACCTTTCGAGATAATCGAACGTGTCGGGGCAGTCGCTTATAAGTTAAACTTGCCTGAGGAACTTAGCGCTATTCATAATGTGTTCCATATCTGTAATTTGAAGAAGTGTTTCGCTGACGATTCACTGGTTATACCGCATACAGATATACACATAGACGAAAGTCTAAAATTTGTGGAAAAACCTTTGTCGATTGAGGATCGACAGGTAAAGAAGCTTCGAAGGAAGCACGTGCCTATTGTGAAGGTCAAATGGGATGCCCGTAGAGGACCCGAGTATACGTGGGAAGTGGAATCCACGATGAAGGAAAAATATCCCCACTTGTTTCAGTAAATCTCGGGGACGAGATTTCTTTTAAGGGGGTGAGGATGTAACACCTCGAAAAATTTCGTCCAATAATGTCTTGACACGTGTCATAAGGTTCCGGTATGTGAAAACATACCTTAGAGGGACTAAAAGTGACAAACAGTGAAAACTATGGAACGTAAGGGTCCAAAGTGTCAACAATGTATAAATAGGCTCTATGATAACCCTACATAATGTTTATAACCTTAAACGGATGGTTCATGGATCATACGACGCGGAAATTGCACAAAAGTGAAGTATTGCAAACTATAGGGGCCAAAAGTGTCAACATGTTTAATTTATACCTCTGAGTGAACTTTTGGCAGACCCGAAGCTTCGTAAAGCTAAAATATACTCACTAGAATGAGTGGTTAAAATTTCATGAAGTTTCGTCAACGTATGAGAAAGTTATGGCCAAAACCGTAACTATAGGGGCTAAAAGTGTCAACATGTTGAATTTATACCTCTGAGTGATCTTTTGGCAGACCCGAAGCTTTGTAAAGCTAAAATATACTCACTAGAATATGTGGTAAAAATTTCATGAAGTTTCGTTATCATATGAGAAAGTTATGGCCAAAACCGTACTTGAGGGGTTAAAAGCGTCAACGTCGAATTTTATGGCTTTTCGGGCGAGCGCAAAGTTAAACGAGGACATTACCATGTTGGTAAATGTCCAAGGGTTCTTAAAAACCAGATTCGGGGGTTTAAGAGTCAAGATTCATGGCCAAATCATCGCAACCAAAGTACAGGGACCAAAACTGCAACAAATGGGCAAACTTTGGAGCTGCCAATAAACCCAGGTGCAGAATCCGCGAACAGCAGCGATTTGGGTCCGAAATTAAGTGGGTAACAGCTGTTTTCACCTCCCAAAAGCTCCAATAACATTGCATGCATGCCTAGGCCACAGTAACCCCTTGCAAACATCAACAATTCAGCTTTAAATCTGATCCAAAGCTCATTTTACTAAACACTTGTGTTGTGAACAAGAACTTCCAAACTTGCAAAAGCTCTCAAGCATCTCTGAAGCATTTCTGGACATCAAGGCCGATTTCTAGTGTTAGCTTAACATCAATAGGACCTTGGTAAGCTTCTAATTCGATCTCCAATCCGTTCTTGCTTTGATTATTGCTAAAAGTGAAACTGTTTGTTCATAAGCTTTGACTTTCTGATTAAACAAGTTTCAATCAGTCATTTCTCGAATTGAAACCTGATATATGTTGGTATTTATGTGGGAAACAAACCCTCTAAAGGGTATTATCTGAATCCCACTACATGCATGCTAATTGTCGAGTCAAACGTGATTCTAAAAAGTCAACAGAAGTGATTTTTGAGAAAAATAGCTTAAATGGTAAAATAAATGACATGCAATCTGTTTGATCTTCATAGATAGCTTTATTATGAATATAAGAATGTATTTTACCACGATCAACTCGACAATCTATAGTATAAATACGAATCGGAGCCGAAAGTCCTATAAAACGACTAATTCGTAGACTATCGATTCGGATTCGTACATGCATGTTTGAGATCTGTATTGGAGAGTATTTTTGACCATTTTTATTTTGGTAAAACTTTCTGGAATTTTCGTTGATTAAGTCTATGCTTAGCCGATTCGAATGCATGTTTCCGATTTATGCATAAAGTTGACTATTTTGTCCTTTTTGATATAAAACGTGATTTTTGGAAAAGTGAAAGAGTAGAAATCTTTATTTCTAATATATAAACCTGCACCGAAAATTTCGGATCAGTTGGTGGTCCAGATTGTGAGTTATGGCCATTAGCGTAAAACTATATTATAAATTTACATAAACGGCCCTTTTCGCGTAGAAACCGTTTCTGGCCACGTTTTGATACGAAACTTTTTACCAACAGATGTAATATAATATTTTGGGATTTTAGATGATTTTTATTTAATTTTTGGCTGATCGTATCTTGGATCGCTTAATTATTTCGGCTTATGTCGATTTTGACCGTTTTAGCCATAAAATGAGTTCTACACATTCTTTTGACCCGAAACCTTTTTCTACTGATTTCAAATGTTAAATAAATTATTATGAGCCTTCTGGAAATATAAAAATCTCAGCTTTCATATGTAAACCCGGAAACGGCTCTAAATCGCATATTTAGCGTTTTAAGCGCATAGTAAGCGTTATACTTGTTTTAAACATGTAAGACTTATACCTACTGATGTAATTAGCATATTTTCATATAATAACAGTAAGTATAAGTATATGATCTCAGATTTCCAGTTTTGGCATTTTTAGCCCTTGTGAAATTACTAAAATACCCCTACGGTGCATAGTTTGGTTTTAAATGATAAATTTGAT
Source organism: Helianthus annuus (assembly GCF_002127325.2). Lineage (NCBI taxonomy): Eukaryota > Viridiplantae > Streptophyta > Magnoliopsida > Asterales > Asteraceae > Helianthus > Helianthus annuus. The sequence goes on along the minus strand of NC_035442.2, from coordinate 171,904,766 downwards.
ATATGGGTCATACCCTACTGATATAATATGTTATATTAAGTATATTTACTGTATGAACCAGACCCGAAACTCAGATTTCTAATTTGACTCTTTTATAATCTTTTAAAAAGACCAAAATGCCCTTCTAAGGCATAAATTGAGTTTAAATTATTCCGGGCAATATAGAACATAACTTACTGATATTATATCATAATTAAAGCATATTATATCAGGGAACTTTCATTTGAATCATTTGACTACCCGTATCGCCCTTTTCGCGTTCGGTTCGGTTTACGTAACTAGTTTGCGTAAATTGACCGAAACGGGTCAAACGATATCATTTTTATTTCAAAATCCAGAATGTATTTAGTATACCCATATTATACAAGTATTCAAACTTGTCGGGTCTAAATCACATTCTATCCGGTCTTTCGCTTAATCGTGCGCTTGTACCGTATCGTCCTTAAAACTAACCGGTCAAAGCTTAGGCTTAAATAAAAGACCCGTTAGGAATCTAATAGGTTAATTATAAACCTTTGTTCCAGATTAGGAGGCCCAGTAAAAGCTACCACACTTGAATAGCTTGTGCGACTTCGTTTAAACAGTCTTGTCTTACTTTAGGCTTTGGGGGGTTATTGACCGTGTCCCGGATATCCTTGGCATTATCTTACGAGATGGCCACGACCAGAGCACGGGGTGTAGGCGTACACTCGGCGTGTATAACTCTTTAATGTGGTGTGTCATTTAATTCTTAGCCAGGACAGCAGATCCCGGGCCACCAAAGATACGAGTGCATGTAAATCGTTCACAAGTTTATATTGTATAATTATCCCAAGTTAATAAAAATATTTATGCCTTGTGCATTTAAATAAATTTTCAATCATTTTCAAAATGAGTCGGTTGATTTGTATTTACCAGTGTAAACTGACGTATTTTTCCCAAAAGGTTAAGTGTAGGTACTATACGAAATAGGCTGGCTGTTTCCTAAGAGCGTCCACTATAGTCTCGCAAGCTCGGACGACAAAATATCTGTCGAACTATTTTTATCTTATTTTTATTTGATCCGCCTGTGGATCCGTTTCAACTACTGTGATAATTATTATTGCACTTTATTTTAAAAGTTGAAATGTATCTATTCTGCTTCCGCTGTGCATTATTATATTGTGTTGATTGTCTATGACGATGCCAACTACGTCACTGTACCCCACACCGGGCCCACCGGTGACACGTGGAAATCGGGGTGTGACACTACCTCACTTAACTAATTTGATCATTAAATTGCTTAGGTAATTTTTGACCAAAACAGTAACATATACTTGTCAAAAGAATATCATCTATATGGACAAGTTTATCTTAGTTGCTCCCACTCATTTTGAGGTAGGTACATTAATCCACTTGGTTGTTGATGAAAATAATTACGTTAAGATTTCATCATATTATGATGTTTGCATTAACCCATACATGGATTTTATTGGCTTAGAAATAAAATGTTCTTTAACCTTCAGTTTGGAACTTTCAGGTTGTTTTATGAACATGTAAATATGTCAGCCATTTGTTAGGGAAAACTGTTTTTAATGTTCATCTAATGTAGCCTTAAACTATTATAAGCTACTAGAACAGTGATGATCCTCAAAGAAAACTTTGATAATTTATCTCTTCCTAAGTATAACCTTCGACAATCAATCATGTTTCGTTTGTATCAGGATTTGGTTTAGTTATGAACACTCTTAGGTAATTCAATCAAATCCCAAACGTTATACGAACACATAAAATCAGTTTTACTAGAAAACTGTTTTATTCCATTTAGAAGATTGATTGACACTAATGGCTTAATTTGAAGAGATAGGACCAGTAAACATTTCCAAAATCCATTTCAACTTCAGTTAGGGAGGTTATGTAATCATCAAAGTTAGTAGGCTTTTAAACCTAGATGACCTCCTGAGTTGATTATTGGGTTCATTAGAAGTTCCAGTTTTATGGATTAGCTCTTGGTTAGGTTGCTATCATTTTCATTCTAAGTTTGTAAGAGTTGGTGCAGTATGGTGTACAAGAGGTGTAATCGGAGTTAAATTCGGAGTGAAATTTAATGACACTCTTCCCCCCGCCTCTTGTATTCCTTGTAAGTCATGATAAGGACTTTGACTGCTCCTACTGACCTTAGAAATCTTTAGGAACTCAGCATGCCTAGGGTCAATATTTAACGACCAACAAATTCTAATAGAGAAAACAAATTAATGACGTTAGACGTTGTGATTTCTCTTGTTGAGGATTATGTTAGTTTAAGTAAGAAATCTAAGTGTGTCCACAATTAAGCAACAATGAAACTTTTGTAAGAGTAGCATTAGATTTTAAGGAGACAAGTATTGATGGAACAGTGTCATGATGGAGCGGTGTCTTGTACAAGAGGTGCAAATTTAGGTAATGTAAAATTTTCACTCCCCCACCTCTTGCAACTATTGCAAGTTATTATTAAGACACTTAATGCTCCCACTGATCTTTAATATCTCTAGAATGCTACAAGAGAAGTTTCAATGAGCTATGTGACGTGGGAACCTATCACATATACGTTAGACTTTATTTGATTTCTTTAATGTCCAGATATCATAAGAAACTTTAGGGACATATTTAATAGAAATCTTATTAAGTACATATATGAATAGAGTTCTTCTAAGACAGTGGGCCATATGAGACAAAATTTAGATACAAGTTGATAGTCTGTTAAATGATAAATGAATTATGTCTGAATATTCCATTTGGAAGAAGTTCCACGAATGTCAATGAATGACTTATGATGGACCCATGCTTATTCCTTAAGCCAAGTCATATTTTAGGGCTTTAACGTCATGATTTAAAATCACTTAAAATGAGATTAGATGAAAAAAATCATCCTCATTAACCATGTTATGATTTCTCATGAATTTTGGTTATAATGGATGAAATTTATAAGTCTCATTTTCCTTTTGTCAAATTCTCATTTGCATGATGACAAAAGTTGTGAAAAAATAAGGTATCATCTAGTTTCATCTTAGTAATGTTTCTATCCAGATATTTAGAACAAATAAGAGGAGAGTTTAAGATAAGTGTGACTTTATGTTGACTATGCAAACCTCACAACCTTCATAACATTGCTTAATCATGATACTATATTCTGATTAATCTTCAGAATATATAAGGTATCGAAAGGCGTTGTTAGAAGACTGCTTATTATGGTTCTTATAGCCTTAACAATTAATTTTGTCACTAACTCTCATGTTAGCTATTTGTTGACTTCTGGTAAGGAAACGTTTAAAACTAGAGTCAACTAATCATGTGTTAATAGGAATATTAAAGAATTATCAGACTTAAATATCATTAGTAAGTTACTATCTAATTAATTTATCCAACTGTTCTTTAGAATAATGGATAGTCTCGTTGCTTATGCTTAGTCTAATGACATAATTATGCAGTGAGATTTTCCCTTGAAGAACCTTAACGTTAGGATTAGGCCCTAAAGTGTGAGACTGACGCATCAAATTAATACAACGGACTATGGTTACGAACTGGGCTTTACCGGGTTAGTTTATATTAGGTTTTGGACCTTTACAGGTCACTTGGGCCAAGCTTTAGGCCATGTGGGCCAAGCAGGCCCAAGGGGAGCCCATGTAGGGACTTGGGCTTAAGTTAGTATATAAACAAGTTTCTAACTTGTTTTAGGGTTGGACATTCATAGTTACAATTTCTCTAGAGAGAGAGAGGGAATTGGTGGTGAACTTGTACCAGACGATTTTGCTTGTTCAAGTAATAGAATCGTGTGCAAGTTTAAAGGTGATTCGGTATTGTATTCTTTGATTTTCATATTTTTCGGTTGTCTTGAATCATCTTGTGATTGGATTCCGCACTCTCACAAGATTAGGTTTGATATCATTGAAAGATCCGGTTAAACGGGACTTACAAGTGGTATCAGAGCCTTTAGAACCTATTTCTAGGCTCGGTGTGGTATCAAAGATTCAAGAGTTTCATAAATTTTTGTTCGGTGTTCTTCGTGTTCTTCGCGTTCTTCGTAGTGTTCATCGAAATTTTGTCAAAAATCACTACATTTTGGTGTTTTGATTTTGAAAAGGGGCTGTTAAAAGGATTAATCGTAATCTTTAAAATTTTGGAAATATCTTAATTTAAAAAAAAAAAAAAAAATCTTTACAAATTTTCGGTAATTTGTTATTTTGACAAAATCTTTTGAAAATTTGTTTACTTTCCAAATTATTTTAACAGTTTCAAAATAAATTTTCAAACTTTCAAATTAATTTTCAAACCAACAGCTCCTCCTATCTCGTGGTCTCGAATCCAATTTTTAAGGAAATAAATATCCACTCGCAATCAACACCTGTCGCAACCTCTTCAAAAAGCTGGTCTGACTCCATCTTCATAAGTCGTAATCACGGTTTCGACAAATCCTGTTTGAGTCGCAACCACCACCATTACGAGTCGCAACCACCTGCAACTCATCATCTCCGGTTATCATCACCATCAACGGCCACGATATATCATCTCCGTTCACCACCGTGACGCATCATCACTGATTATCATCACCGGACATCTTCAACAACCTTCGTCTCCTACAACAACCAGCAACGACCACCGACTCGCAACCGTCTCACCGTTCATTAAGATCTCCAGTCGCAACCTCCACGAGTTCAATTCCGAGTCGCAACCTCAACATTTCAGTCGCAACCTTGAATTGACTCGCAACCATCGTTTTCGTATCATTCCGTTTCGAATCGCATCCTCCGGAAACCTGCAACATCATCATCGACATCACTGTTCAGTCGCAACCTTAACTCCACCGCGGTTCCAATTTCTTCATCAGCAGTCTTCTCCGATATCTGTTCATCTTCAACAACCTGCACCTTCTCCGGCCATCATCAACAACCTGCAACTTTCACCATCTCCGCCATAAACCACCACCACCTTCTTCGTCAACCGTCATCATCGGCTTATCCTCCTGCCATCGTCTGCATCTCCACAATCATCTTCTGGTTACGGTCTTTACCACCCATTTGATCCGGTCTTCACCACCTTTAACAACATCATCATCATCTCCGGTTCAAGTTCGAGATTTCGAGGTCGATTTCGAAATCGTTCATCTCCGGTGAAAGTGTACCTCCCTGTCGTCACCGTCATTCACTGTTGAACCTCTTCACCGTCGTCACCGTCATTCATCTCCGGTGAAAGTGTTGTCGGAAAGGTTGGCGGCAGAAGTAAATTTTTAGGGTTGCATTTGAAAACGACGAAGAAGACATCTCTGATCTGTCTTGTGTTTAATATTTATTATAATATTAATCATAAGATAATTATTAGTTAATCATTACCTTATAATAATAATAATTTATAATAATCATAATCATTGGGTCATCATTACAAAATCATTGTTCTTAAAATAAAAAAAATTAATAATAATAATAATAATAAACATAAAAATAATAATAAAAAAAGGGAGGTTTGTTTGTTCGTTTGTGATAACGGTTTTGAAAGGTTTTTGAGGTGCGGTTTCGAAAGCGGGTTCGTTCCTTCGTGTTCAACGGGTTTGAGTTAGCGAGTACACTGGTTCTCGCTTTGAGCGTGTGTTGAGGGAATAGTTAAAAGATCATATTTTTGGGGAGATCAAATCTTAAAATGTCTTCAAAAAAGGAGATGCTTGAGCAGAAATTCGAAGGATTCAGTTACTTATACGGTGAATCGATAGAAGCTCTTGCAGGTCGGTTTACTGAACTGCTCTCTGAAATGGAAAAGGCAGAAATGGTGGTGCCTACTCGCGTGAGCAACAGAAAGCTTCTGGAGGCTATAAAAGGGAACTGTAGTTGGTTAATGAATGTTAATCAGATAATAGTGACAACCGAAGGCAACTGTTACAAAATGAAGTCAGATGAGCTGATCTCTCTCATCAAATCCTATGGCAATGCTGACTCATCACAAAATTCAGCATTTATGTTTAACAAACCCATGGCTCAAGAAGTTACTCGTGAGCGTGAAGAGATACTTTCTGTATTTTGCACTCCTGAGTGTAGAAAAAGAAATGAGGCATATCGATTACACAACGCTGAGTTGGTTCAAGACTACAACGACATAAAAAATAAAAATTGTACTTTATCAAAGAATGAAAAGCTTTATAAAGATAAAATTGAAGCTCAGCGAAAAGACATCATCAAACTCAAGGACGATGTCAGTGTAGCTACGGCCCAACTCATCATAGTCAAAGAAAAACTGTGTGAGGTGACTAAAGAACTGGAGAATGTTAGGGATAAATACCAAATAAATCAATTAAACATTAAGAAATTCGATTCCTCCAGTAAATTAGTCAAAAATCTGTGTGATCAACAATTAGCATATTCTAAAAAGAAAGGGTCAGGATTGGGCTATAATCAGACTCCTCCTCCGTACAATGATAATTACACGTATTTACCAATGACTGAGGAGGAGATACTGAACGAAAGTAAAATGACTTATGGTTCACATAACAACAAATCATCTGTTCATAACAGGCATGTTGAGCCACAAAAGTCTTCACCATTGAATTTTGTTCCTAAAGGCACAATTGATCCTAACGTTTCATTGTCATGTGCAGATGATAGCTCTGAAGTAAAGTGTGGTGATGTTCTTGGGAATGAACCAGATGCAAATTCAGATTTTTCTAAAAACTCAATAAATGAAACAGCTTCTGAATCTGTTTTTGGACCAAACTTTTTTACGTCGTTATTTGGTTCTTTTTCAATTGATAATAATTCTGATGTTTCCTGTTCAACAGCAACTGAAGCTGAACAAACAAATGAAAGTGAGAGTGAAGATCAACAATGTTCTGATTACTCTTCTGAAACTGTTTCTGTAAATGTCCCTGATAATGTGTCATGTCGGACCACTGAAACACACTCTCAAACGGATCAGGAGATTTCTTTCAAAAACAAAGCTGCCAGTGAACCATTCTTGGACGCAAATGGTTCATGTACTGATAACTCGTCAAATGATTCTGCTAAAGTGTCTGGTATTTCTTCCGACAAACCAGAACTCTCGATCCTACCAAAGCTTTTGAAGAGAAGACTGATGTGAACAAGGCTCCAAATGCGCAAGCTGAACAATCTGAACCTTCGGTTCGTGGTGAAAAGGTTCAAATCAAGAAACAAGAGCCAAAACAAGTAGGTAAAGGACGCGGAAATAAGAAGCCTAAACATCAAAGACGATCAGGCTCTCCACAGTCCTCAACGGGCAGCAATAGTTCTCAAAAGGCCCGTGATGTGAAAAATTCCTTTGTTAAGCCAGTCAGTAATGGCAAATGTGATAAATATGCATTTGACTGTGCTAACAAAGCTTTCGGAAATACTGGTGAGATTTCTGAACAAGACTTGCAGTCTAAGCAAAGCAAGAAGAATCAAAAGCAATCTCCACCACAGAAGGCCCCTGCAAACGACAAGTATAGGCATCCAAATTCATCGTCGTCTGCAAGAAATGTGCAACAAAATCAAGCACAGAAAGGACCGGTTCGTCCTTCAGGGTCTTCAAGAGCAAATCCAGCTGATCAGAATGCATTCTACGTAAAGAGACAAACATGCTTCAATTGCGGCATTGCTGGTCACATTGCTCGAAATTGCACACATCGTCCCTATGTACCATACTATATGCAAAATCAGAGGGTTACATCAAAGGATAACTACCATTCTAAGCCGATGAAGGTATCTTCACCTAAGGCAATGAAGAATGTGAATCCCAAGGTTAAACCTTCTGATGGGGATTGGAACGCTGCCAAAAACAAACGCCAAGCTTTTCAGGAACAAAAACGTTTTTCTAAAACTAACAAGTCTGAAACAACTAAAGTTGCTCAATCGAAGGCAACAAATGCGTTTGCTAAGCCGAAACAAATTTGGAAACCTAAATCCAAGGCAGTAATGTCTCCAATCCTTGAAACGAAAGGGGACTTGTGTTTAAAAGAGGTGTCTTACTTTGATGCTTCAGGAAATCCCAGGACCACGATGGCCTGGGTACCCATGTCTTACTAATCTCCTTACTTTTCAGGAACAACCAAGGAGGAGCTGTTGACAATCTCTGGAATGTTGATAGCGGTTGTTCCAGAGATAAAAACGGGTAACATTTCACTGTTGCAAAAAGTTCAAATTTTTTTTACAGATGATATGTTTCCTTTGGAGGAAATAAAAGGAGTAAGAAATGATCAGCAAAAGGTACCGTTTAAATTCAGTACTTTGATTTGAATTTGATTAGTCTTCAATCTGATGACAGAACGGTTAAACAAAAATATTTTCTCTTTTTCTTAGTTTATAACTTTGTATATAAAGTGTCCTTCCTCTAGTAAATGGTAAATTTGCGCAAAAATCCAAGATTTATGCACAAATTTAGGGGGAGAGAGAGACATATATAGTGTTTAGGGGGAGAAAATGAGAAAAATACAAAAACATTAGAAAAATGAAAAAGCCAAAAAGAAAAATTGCATGATATGGGAAGTGAAATAAATGTTCGTGTTAAAGGGTTTGACTAACACATGTAAGGTGCCATAGCTGAAAAGACTAGGATCTACTGTGATATGTCGATAGGCTTGACGCTCAACATGATAAAAGATACTAAGTGATATAAACATAACGAACTATGTATCATGTGGGTAACATACCAACGGCGTATGATTTCATGGTCTTAAATCTTGCATTGATAGATAGCCAACATCTGAGGTTTCGGGTCTTTATATTGTTGAATCATCCGGGGATATCTTGGTTGTTCTTCTGCTTAGAACTAAAATTGTACATGACCTCAGGAAAGAAAATCACTTGGAATTAGTGCATATCTATTTGAATGTTTGTATGTTGTCCCGATACACACAATTTTGATCTGACTCTGAAATCTTCTCTGAAAAAACTCGTGTACCTCCTCTGCTGCATCCAGATACATGCTGACCTGGAGGTGCTAGGCAACGACAGCTTCTGCTGCATCCAGATACATGCTGACCTAGCTGTACGTTGTCGCGCTATAGATCTAATACACCCGAAAGAGGCCCTCTAGTGCCCAAAAGAAACCCAAATAAACCTATATCAAATTGAGAAAAACTCATTCGATTTGTATATTATATCCTCTCTGCAAAAGATCTATTCTGATCTTTTCTCAACCTACTCCCAGTTAAGATTTCAGAAATCTGGTTTGGACTTGTGAAATATGTGGTAGGGAAGATACTTGCATGATAGAGTGTGCTATTTATATTTCCGGGATTTGATTAGTATTTGTTTGGGTGTTCATTGTTAAGAAATCAAAACATGATAAAACAGATTATATGCAGACCTAGACACAGTCAGGATATCTTAAAGGATGACATCAGTATACTCACCTGTTACGATGAATCGTTGTGCTTACCTTGATCGCGGGGGTATGCCTTGGAATGGGACACACGGGTATAATAGTATAATATTACCTTAAGCATATCACGAAGTTGAAAAATTGAAAGTTGAGCATTAAAGTTTAAGTGGACAAACATATCGGCAATCGCATAGACCAGTTTGATTAGACTCGTACTGAAAAGTGTTCCTTAGTCTGCTCGAGAACGAATTTTGATCCCATTGCAATTGTAATTGTATATTATCGTAGTTGTTTATATTTTGAGTTTTTATTTGTTTTAAGTTCTTAAAATTAAAAAAAAAATAGAAAAATTCAAAAATCCAAAAATATAGTTTTTATTTGTTTTTCTTAAAATTAAAAAATATAACCGTTCTTGAAGATTTGACTGATCATCAAAAGTTAAAAGAATTTAAATCGTGAAATTTCATGTACCTAGTGTTCATGTGGTACTCTCCCTGTTGCATAAGAAATGTTTGCTTATGAGTTTGTGAGCATGTGCAGAACTTGATTTCAATCAAGAACAGGGGTTGATGAAGAAGGAGATACTGTTAGTTGCTGAAGAAGTCTGAAGCAGCACAACAACAAGATGTACCTGAGTCAGAAGAACCGGATACGAGACGCCGTCTAACAGTGAAAGTACATTTAAAGAAGTACCGTGAACCTGCTTGAAAGACAAAGACTGAAGAAGAAAAGAGCTGCTGAGAATCCTCCTCTCACATCCTTTTTGACAAAGATATTTTCAAGCAAACGCTGATCGTGATCCTGATATGAAGCTAACCACAAGAGCTGAAGAAAGAGACCCAGTGCTGAGAGTTCAGAAGTCAAGAACTTCCACAACATCTGCAGCATAGTGACAACCATAGATTTCATTGAAGACGTTGCTGAATTCAACTTATGAAGACAATTTGATAGCATCAGTCTAGGGGGAGATTGTTAGGCCCTAAAGTGTGAGACTGACGCATCAAATTAATACAACGGACTATGGTTACGAACTGGGCTTTACCGGGTTAGTTTATATTAGGTTTTGGACCTTTACAGGTCACTTGGGCCAAGCTTTAGGCCATGTGGGCCAAGCAGGCCCAAGGGGAGCCCATGTAGGGACTTGGGCTTAAGTTAGTATATAAACAAGTTTCTAACTTGTTTTAGGGTTGGACATTCATAGTTACAATTTCTCTAGAGAGAGAGAGGGAATTGGTGGTGAACTTGTACCAGACGATTTTGCTTGTTCAAGTAATAGAATCGTGAATAAGTTTAAAGGTGATTCGGTATTGTATTCTTTGATTTTCATATTTTTCGGTTGTCTTGAATCATCTTGTGATTGGATTCCGCACTCTCACAAGATTAGGTTTGATATCATTGAAAGATCCGGTTAAACGGGACTTACAATTAGCACTTGTAATTTGTCTATGGACCTTAGAACAATCCTCTCTTAAGGTTTTAGTGGTTGTAAGGTGAATAACATCTTATTTTCCAGTTTCAAACATTTATTTCTATGTACATATGTTGCTTATCAACGCACTCGTTATACTTTGGTATTTTTGAGTGTCATAGTTGATTTATAAGGCATCAAATTGTACAAGTGAAAATCTTAGTATGTAATGTACTGGAAAAATATACTTATTTCCATGTGTAAGCCCTTAACTTTATGGGTCATGGTATTGTACATTGTTATGTATTCACATATACCACTTAGCTTTATAATTTATAATTTTAAATGAAGGCATGCATCTTAGGAGTTCTAGTGATTATTCCACAGTTATAGATTAGTCTTAGGAAAGACCTAATCTGGAATAACCTTTTAGTGACAGCACTTATGTTACAGAGTTCTTGATTATCATAAGAGACATCATGTTTGATTTGTCCTTATTCATCATGCTCTACTTTTCTTCTGTAGTGCTTTATCAGAAGAGAGCAATAGGATCATCGTGTCTTAAGAGATAATCAAGGATTTAATCTAAGAGCTAATTCTTATAGAAACTTTAAGCAAAACATATCAGATTTAGGAATTAGAGTGGATGAGATATAGAAGAAAATTATAGTGAGTAAAATTATAGGTACTAAGAGTAAGGCAGACGAAATGATCATAAAAATTAATTGAGGATCATTAATATAAGGATCATTGTGTGAAGAGGTTGTGATATGTCTATTACTAACATCAAAATAATAGACTACTTAAAATTCTACTTAAACGAAGACAAATCAGCTTTGGCCAGAAGTGTAATCATTTAAGCATGTGTGCAAAGTGGTTGTAACAAATCAGCTTTGGCCAGAAATTGAGACAATCACTTTAGTTATGCACTTGTTAAGTATGCTATCTATGAAGGAATTAAATCAGCTTTGGCCAGATATTAAGACATTCATGTTTATGATGCACACTTAACATAGCTTTCGTAATACTTGAACGATAAGTAGATGCATCAAATCAGCTTTGGCCAGAAGTGACACATCAGAAGCTCATTCAAGTTAAGCCATTTTGGTTTTGTAAAACATTATTTGATCCTCATTAATTAACTAAGTAATTACAAAAACCAATCATTTAATAGCAAACCACCTGTTAGCGCGGATCGAACTCCGCGGTGATCTCGAGTCAGTTATGAGGTCTCGACTGAGTTATGAGATCTCGAGTCAGTTATGAGGTCTCGAGTCAAGTCTCGACTCAGCTTATAACATTATGAGGTCTCGACTCATTAATGGTCTTGAGTCGCAACCTCAGTGTCTCGAGTCGTAATCATGGTCTCGACTGCTGTGAATTATGAGATCTCGACTCCTTATGAGGTCTCGAGTCGCAACCATGGTCTCGAGTTGTGACCTTTATTGTCTCGAGTCGAGACCTTTGACTCGAGTTGTACAGATTTAAGCCCTTAGTCGAAACCTCAGTGGTCTCAAGTCGAGACCTTATGATCTCGAGTCGAAATCGTTGTCTCGAGTTATAAACATTTGAGAACACTTATGATTTCGAATCGAGTTCTTGTGGTCTCGGGTGGTTAAAAACTTATCTCGAAACTTCTGTTACAGCTATTAATGTGAAAACATAACCAAAAATTCGAGTTGTTAGGGATTTTGAGATATGGTTTCCTGTTTTAGTGATGATCTAATTTTATCATAATATTTCGAAAATTATAACTGTATATCCTTTAACAGTTTTCGAATAAACTTAACAGATTAAATTCGATCAAACAGGGAAATAACACTCAAAAATCCAAATTATATTCCAAAACATAAAGGAATTTCGAATTTTCCTAAGAACATGATGAACCCTAAAAAATAAAAACATGATTCTGGAACCCAAAACCTGAATTTTAAGGCTTCTAAAACAGATTTCGGACATAAAATTAACCTATTCGATTTCGAGTCACATTATTAACCAATTCAGTTTATCGAAAAAGTGTTTTCGGTGACATTCAAAGAACTCGAAGCCTACTGTTATGGTTTATTAAGTTTTCAAACTCCGTTTTCCAGATTTCTATCCCAGAATAATGGATAAAAACAAAACTGATTTATCAACATATGCTCTGATACCACATGTTGAATCAGTTCTGTTTGAACATAATGGAAAACATGAAAACATATCTGATTGCATCAGCACAGGCCAGCAGAGAATCCAGATGGAGACACAGCAATAAGTTTTGACATGATTGTCATCTTGGTCTGGTTCCTCCTTAGGGTGCAATCTAATGATGGTGGTAAGAGAAACCGATAAAGGGTAATCGGCTAGGAGAGGAAGGCGAGATTGATGTTATGTGTTATTAGGGTTTGTGTAATTGTCTAACCCTTTAACCTCCACATTATTCTCCTTATATATGCACCTAGGAGGAAACCCTAATTAGTTAATAAGGGTAATTAGGCCCATCAACAATTACCAACTAATTATTTAATAGGATTGTTATATATTTTGATCCATATAATGTAAATGATTATAATGGCTACTAGATTAAATATAATATAAAATATTTAATCTTACACAAGGGACTAAAAGTGGGTTAGTATGAAAGTTGAATTAATATATGAAAAATAAACACACACAAATACACACACACGTACGTGTGTTCGAGAAGGAGCCAGGAGCTCCTTGAAAGTTCATAAACCCTAATCATGAAGATCACCAAATTGAGGGGTTAATTGTAGCTCAAATTCAAGAAGGAACATGGATTAATGATCACCTTCACAAGCGGATCATGAGGTATGTCTTAAAAGTTAGATTGGTGATTATGCACGAAGTGGGTTATGTTGTGAATCACGGATTTGTATGAAATTGAATGTGAGTATGTGTTAGAATCATCATTTGGAACATGGATTATGCATGGTTTGGGTTAAACTGATGTTTATATGTGAAACCCATTTGGTTATGGTGATGGTAACAACTTGAATGAACACCCATGTCAAATTCTTGCTTGATATTGATGAATTATGATATGTATGGTAGATTCTTGTTAGAGGAATTGAAAGGAATGAGATACTAGTATGTTTAATGTTTATGTATAAATGATGCATGTTGATTAGAAGGAGAAATTTGATGAATTATGTATGAGATTTGGAGATTGTGCATGAATTAGTTGTACTTTATGTTTAGAAGGTAGTACATACACCAAGGGTATGATGAAATTAGTGATAATTGAGCTTAGATCACTAGTAAGTGATTAACAATGTGGTTATGAAGTAGGTTTCGTATAATATGATGAAAACGATGATATGTTATTGTTAATGATGTTTGAAATCACATACTTGTGTAAATGTTTAAAGGATTTCGGCTAGGATTTGATAGGTTAGCATGTTTTAAGTTCGAATGATGATCTCGATATAAGATCCGTGTGATTAAAAGGTTGTGATGAATGATGAATGAGCTAACTATCTTGAGAATGGTATATGATAGTTGATGCTTCATAAGCGACATGGAAGCTTGGAAAAGAAGCGGGTCAAACGGGACTTATGCGCACGGGAAGCATATTGGATGAGAGGTAAGTAAGCTTACACCCCTTTTTGTAGAATACCTATTCGTTGTATTGGTTATGAACATGGTAAGTAAATATGTGAATTATGATGTTCCGACAAGTATTTGATACGAGTCGGAATATGCGGGTAGGATAAGAAATTAAGGATGATGTTTAGAAAGGGTAAAATAGACATTTAGACATAACGGGTCAAATGGTGAGGATATTACCATTTGGCGATATTGACTAATGAATTGTTTTGTCAAGTATTATGCATTCTCAGGATGGGTAGCGAAAATAGATTATGTTGCTATTAACTAGTCATCTAATGCACGAAGTTTTAAATGGGGTCATAGCTTTGATCCGAGCCAGGTATGTGCGATTGAGATTATAGTTAAGTCGTGGGATTAGTCAAATATTTAAGACAGTCTTTTTGTAGTAAAGAATGGAACAAAGTTGACAAAAACGCCCTTGATGGGTAAATTGGGCAAAGGGTCTTAAAAGTTGATTAGAAACAAGCTATTTGACTAAGCGAATGTTTAGAAAAGTAGGAAAGCGAAAAGTGTGATTTTCGTAAGTCAAGAACCTTAAAATGCGAAAATACTTAAACGGGTCAAAATAAGCTTTCGAGCAAAAATGGGTTTAGAGGATGTAAGACAATTGAGAATTTTATCTTTTATGATAGACGTCATTGATATATATAGGTTCACAAGAAATTATGGTCAAATAAACAGATTATGTTGATAAATGCACGAACGGGTCAAATGATTAGAAAATAATAATAAGCCGAAAGCACGTACGATAGGAATTTCCTTAAATCGGAAATGGGATTCCAAGTCCATATGATAGAATGTGAATTTACAAGCATGTAGGAAGAAACGGGAGGTTAAACGGATAAACGGTTTAAAAGTTACGCAAGTTTTAGCGTTTTCGGACGACGAAACGAATCTGCAGCAAAATGGTAATTCTAGGGGCCGTCGCCGACGCCCCTTGCATATTCCAATTTTGCCCGACGCCTTAACTTGCTGTCTACGCGAAGCTGGCCGATGCGAGGTATTACACGGTCGTACGGTTGGATGCATGGCCGTGCGTTTCCGAGTAAACCAGTGCACTAGCTTGTGCACTACCAGTGCCCTTAACGACGTAGGATCCGCACGGTCGTGCGGTTGGGAGGCATGGCCGTGCCTCATCTGCCAGCTCAACTGAATGTGCAGAATTCATCCGAATCAGTTCCGTAACCTATAAGGAGTCCCAAACGGTATTCTAACTCAATGTAGAGTGTTTATGAGCACGCAAGCATAAAACGGAGCGAAATAGGTATAGAGGTATTTGTAAGTATAAGTATGGAATTACTTACTTGATTAGTAAAAGGGAATCCATAGGCAAACGCGTCTAGGAATGAATATATGTGAGTGGGTATGTATGTAGGTATGTATGTATGCAGGTATGTATACGTGTACGTATGTATGTTAACACAAGGGACTAAAAGTGGGTTAATATGAAAGTTGAATTAATATATGAAAAATAAACACACACAAATACACACACACGTACGTGTGTTCGAGAAGGAGCCATGAGCTCCTTGAAAGTTCATAAACCCTAATCATGAAGATCACCAAATTGAGAGGTTAATTGTAGCTCAAATTCAAGAAGGAACATGGATTAATGATCACCTTCACAAGTGGATCATGAGGTATGTCTTAAAAGTTAGATTGGTGATTATGCACGAAGTGGGTTATGTTGTGAATCGCGGATTTGTATGAAATTGAATGTGAGTATGTGTTAGAATCATCATTTGGAACATGGATTATGCATGGTTTGGGTTAAATTGATGTTTATATGTGAAACCCATTTGGTTATGGTGATGGTAACAACTTGAATGAACACCCATGTCAAATTCTTGCTTGATATTGATGAATTATGATATGTATGGTAGATTCTTGTTAGAGGAATTGAAAGGAATGAGATACTAGTATGTTTAATGTTTATGTATAAATGATGCATGTTGATTAGAAGGAGAAATTTGATGAATTATGTATGAGATTTGGAGATTGTGCATGAATTAGTTGTACTTTATGTTTAGAAGGTAGTACATACACCAAGGGTATGATGAAATTAGTGATAATTGAGCTTAGATCACTAGTAAGTGATTAACAATGTGGTTATGAAGTAGGTTTTGTATAATATGATGAAAACGATGATATGTTATTCTTAATGATGTTCGAAATCACATACGTGTGTAAATGTTTAAAGGATTTCGGCTAGGATTTGATAGGTTAGCATGTTTTAAATTCGAATGATGATCTCGATATAAGATCCGTGTGATGAAAAGGTTGTGATGAATGATGAATGAGCTAACTATCTTGAGAATGGTATATGATAGTTGATGCTTTATAAGCGACATGGAAGCTTGGAAAAGAAGCGGGTCAAACGGGACTTATGCGCACGGGAAGCATATTGGATGAGAGGTAAGTAAGCTTACACCCCTTTTTGTAGAATACCTATTCGTTGTTGTCACACCCCCAAAATCCACCCGCGGATAACACCCGCTTCGGGGGCGTGACTGACCAGGATCCAGCCACCAATTATACTAAGCATTGGTTAATATTAAAGTAATACTTGCTAACCATAAAAATTAGCAAATATCAAGTTCAGAGTTAAAGGTTTTAAAGTTTAAACAGTAACAAGTAGCGGAAGCATAATTAAATAGTTTTTAAACAGTGTTCATAAGGTAAGCATAATAAATGCCCAACACACGGGCAGACGGCCACTACACATCCCAAGTAGCTGCTCCAGTCACTGGCCACCTGCAAAGCATGCAGTAAAGGGGTCAACAATAATGCTGAGTGAGTTCACTAGTTGTCCAGTTTTAATTACCAAAAACTCGTTTCACCAGTTAATTTATCCGTTTATACATGCCATGGGGAGCTACCCCAAAAGTTAGCGACTAAACTGTTTTCCAATACCGAACACTAGGTAACCGAATGCGTTTCCGCAGGATGCCCCGATGTCAATGTTCTATCATCATTGACGGATGCCTGAGTACATTAGTTCACGACCGATCCCATACCATGGCACGGTGTGAGGCTGGTAAGACCTAAATAGCGCTATCAACTAATAACCCGTTCGCCTGGCACCGGCGACTAATCGGTATTATGTAGTAGGGACTTGAGTGATAGAGTTGCGTTTAGTGCCGTTAGTTGCAATCCGTATAAACAGTAATTAACTAAAAAAAGGTTTCCCAATACAAGGGAAGATAAAGTAAGTTTGTTTCCCAATAACTAGGGAAGGAATGTAGACGGTATCCCCTTTACAAGGGGATAGGGTTGTTTTAGTCTCGTGTCCCAAACCACCGGGACGCATGCTTTTAAGTTGTGAACTCACCTTGGGTTGCTCGGTATGATACGTTACTTGGTTAAGTATGTTGGTCACCACGTCCTAACATGGTTACCAAATATGGGTCAAGTCGGGTACAAGTAAACACGTATAGCATGCACGTATACAAACAGTTAACAGGCAGAACTACAAACAGTAACATATGTACATACAGTAGCAGATCAGAATGAAGTCCAGTCAATAGGAGGCCCAACAGTTGAAGCCCAAAACAACAAGACAAACAGTCAAGGCCCAAAAACATAGAACAGCCCAGTCGAAACTAAGGTGGTTGCGACTCGCAACCGAGGTTGCGACTCGCAACTGCGGTCTCGGTCCGTCACGTTTTGGTTACGACTCGTAACCGGAGATTGCGACTTAGCAGGTGTGGTTGCGACTCGCAACCAGGTTTGATGCGTGCTGATTGCGACTCGCAACTGGGAGGTCTCGACCGGTCATGCGTGGTTTCGAGTAGCAACCAAAGGTTGCGACTCGCAACCGTGATAACGTGCATGGCAATCCCTTCTAGAACCTGCAGACTTGTACTATCCAATGAAATTGCATTTTCATGTAACTGCTGTACTATTTCCACTAAAACATGTTTGTTGGTCGATTTGTGCACAAATTTGGATCAAAATCAGTATTTTCAAAATATTTGACACATTCAACTTTCCTTCATGATGTTCATACCATAATCAAACAACATTCAACCATATTCATCATTTAAGCACAAAACTTTGAGATCAAAGAACACATTCTTAACACAAACAGTTTTGACACAATCGGCATTATATTCTCGGTTCCTATCTAGCATGATTCATCACAAATCAAAACTCATGAGATCAAGAAATCATGCATACCATTCGGTCAAAAATCATCCTAACAAGC